>NW_025776898.1:0-180831 GCF_021130785.1 Homalodisca vitripennis | reverse complement strand
AATTAAAGTATGGAATCCACTAAAAGTGTCGCTTGCAACAACAAAATAATTAGAAAAAATAAAACCTTATTTTTATTGCCATCATATTAACTTATTACATCTATAAAAAAAGTTTCAACTAAGACTATGATTTGTAATTCGCTTAATATTTCTATTTCCCCTTCGTGTTAAATATTTGTTTTTCGAAATTCAAACTAAAAAATTTTTAAAACAGAAGAGTTATAAGTTAAAGTTTTTCATAACTTACATTAGATAAACGAACACGAATATTTGAAATTTTCTCTATATCTGATAATTTTTATTGCATGATAATCATAGAAGGGACCATTTCTACATTTTTTTCCACATAATATATATATATATATATATTTGTATATATATATATATATATATATATATATATATATATATATTTACATGTTTCGTTGATGTTTTCCTCAAGAAATTCATTTACCAATCAAAAAGTACAGTTTGTTATGAATGAATATTGCATTATATAAACATTTTTATTGTGCAAGCGAAATCAAATGTGGGTATGTACTTATCCATATCGGTTTTCGTACAGCCTTCGATGGTCGGAAACCATCTACATAGAATTTTATTTTCTTGGAGCAGGCAGCAGGATATTTACTATTCTTGTTTACAGAGCATATTGTGAGGCAAATCCCACTATACCTTCATTATGGAACGAATCGACATATTAATGAGATAGATAAGACGAGAAGTAAGCTCTAAAATAATATGTAATTTAAACATAAATATATGTTTGTTTTGTCTCTGAAAAAATGTGTAATGAATAGGATTGAAAATTATTTGTAAGCATAAAAAATATATTTATAAACTGTATATTCGGACACGTTGAGGTTTGAAAGCGTAGTAGGTCAATAAATTCTAGCAGGTTTTAAAGATAAAATGAAATTAATAATAAAAAGCACGGACACATAGAATGGAGTGATGCCATAACAAGAAACATAGTAGAGAGCTGCAGCAAAAGCAGGTACCCCAATACGTGGACGTTTTTCTTTCCAACCAACCCAACAATATTGTAGAGTAGGTTTTACCAAACCTACATGATTTACCACGAATTTAAGTTTGGTTCATTAAAAGGGTACCCCACCAAGCAAAATGGAAAAGTGGTAACACATCCATTTCCAAAGTGTTGGTATAAAAAAAAATGGATTTCATTAAATAAACTTTTATTTAAATTAGCATAGTAATGCGTTTAAAAACTAAAAAATCATTAAAAAACATTATTGGGTGTCTTTACAACATTTACAAACCCCTGGAGGATCGTCAAATCGAAAGATGTACATCAGCGATATGAAAAAAACACATATCACACGTGGATTCTCATATGGTTCAAATTATATTTAATTCTAATTACTATTCTATATTTATTTTTATTTATTTTATCCTAAACAAAACATAAGTTCCGTTCGGTGAATGCAAATTTTCTAGAAATAACATGTTGCAAACCTGTGGCTGTCAGTTTATTTTTGTCAGAGCTCTCTGACAATTCCGTGGGGAACTAACCATGTTTATGTAAACAAAGGTGGTAAAATGCAACATTAAAACAAATATGGAGTTTTAGTACAGTGATCGTCTAGACCTTTGTCCTTTTAGTAAAATGATTTAAGAAATTAAAATTGATGCGATCGAAAATATTTCTTAATATACCTAAACTTGCAGAAATCCTTATTTAAATCCAATTTTATCGTGTAATGTTTCAGAGGATTTAAACATTTGACCCTTGGGTAAAAAGAAAATTTGCTTCCTAAATCAAGTAATACTGGTTATTTAAATATAAGTAACAACTACTTTGACATTTTATTTTTTATTATTTTCTTATGTCAGTTACATATTTTCATATAAATCTGATAATTATAATCATCATCATGACGTAATTGCCAAGTGTTTCTTATTTTACAGATATATATATCCTTTAATTAATTTAAATATAAATTTGAAACCTCTTACAATCGTGATATAGATTGGGCATCTACTTTTTGGAACAATGTTTTGTTATGTCACACCAACGGGGGACGTCCTGCCGAGGGTATCGTGAATATTCTTAATGGAAGCCTATACCTTGTGATACATAATTTTAAAGGTAATAGCTTACTGAATTGAATGCCACAAACCGCATCTCAAAGGAATTATTCTATCAGAAAATAGAGCATTTTTAGTATTGAAAATTTACTGATGTTCAACAATGTAATTTTAACATGGTTTTTGCCACAAAATGTGTTACACTAATTTTTTAGCATTTTTTAAATGTTCAATTAAAAATAAAATAAACAATTTATTTTTAAGCTGGTTTCATTAGTACAAATTTACCAGTTTTTATTACAATGAATAAAACTTATGAGTCACTTTCTCTGATTACTTATGAATCTGTACTTGGTGTTTTCCAGTCAGCAGGAAGGTTTAAAGAGACAAAGGTCACTAGCCTATGAGAAACATTATTGTGTTATTAATCATCTGGTCTACAGGTTTCAGTTTGTTGAGCATGGAGCTTTCACTAGACAGGTCTAAGCTTGGGAATTACAAATGGACAAAGGTCATATCATTCCTGTCGAGTTAATCAGTGTCTCTGAAGCATTGCTGTCAACAAGTTATCTAATTACAGTAGTTCAGTTTTTATTTGGCATTTAATGGAATTGTCTGAAAGAGAGAACGAATTACTCTGGTTGATGATGCGAGGATATGGCGATCGTCAAAGATCTTATCGGGAAGTTTTGTAATTTGTTTTAATGACACTCTTTCCCAGAAAGGAATCCCATAAGTGTTTCAACAATATCAAAAAACTATTGAGCGTTTTTGAAATGACAGGGAGTGTACGTAATCGGCCAAAGTCGGGTAGGATACAATCTGCAACAGATGAAGAACATGCACTAGATGTTTTGCAAACATTTATTGAAGACCCACATACATCGCTCAGAAAAGCTGCACAGCAACATGATATGCACCCTATGTCTGTGAGTAAGATTTTGAAAATTAATAAATACAAACCATTTAAAGTTCATTTAGTCCAACAGTTAAGTGAGGATGTTTTACGACAGAAGAGTTGAGTTTTGTGAACTTGTGATGCGCAAATGTGATGACAATAGAGATTTTCTATTTTCTGATGAGGCAACTTTTTTCCTAAATGGCAATGTTAACAGGCACAATTGCCGTTACTGGGCTAGTGAAAACCCACATTGGATTACTGAGTCCCATTCACAGCAACCACAAAAACTGAACGTATGGTGTGGAATTTTAGGTAACAAAATTGTTGGACCCTTTTTCATCAATGGAAATTTAAATGCCGAACTTTACTACAATATGCTCCAAAATGAAATAATCCCAGCTATTCAAATTGCATCAGGAGAATACTTTGATAATGTATGGTTTCAGCAGGATGGTGCTCCACCCCATTATGGGAGACAGGTAAGAGAGTATTTGGATTTAAGGTTTCCTCATAAATGGATTGGCCGAAGAGGAGAAATCGAATGGCCTCCAAGATCTCCGGATTTGTCACCTATCGATTATTTCCTATGGGGTCATTTTAAAATCCAATGTTTATAGAAGAAAGCCTCATAATTTGGAAGACCTAAGAAACAGGATTATAGAGGAGATTGCTTTGATAACTGAAGAAATGTTAGGCAACTCTGTCGAATCATTTTACACAAGATTGGCTCATTGTCAAACCGTAGAAGGAACACAGTTCGAACAATTGCTTTGACACCAAAATGCAGGTAAAACGTTTGTTGTAAGACTTTTTTTACCTAACTTTTTTTCCTAACTTCTAATTTTTTATTTGTAATAAGAAATCAATAACATAAGTATTTCCATAATTGTACTGTAATAAAAACTGGCAAATTTGTACTAATAGAACCAGCTTAAAATGAAATTTTTGTTTTATTTAATTGAACATTTTAAAAAATGCTAAAAAATTAGTGTAACACATTTTGTGGCAAGAACCATGTTAAAATTACATTGTTGAACATCAGTAAATTTTCAATACTAAAAATGCTCTATTTTTCTGATAGAATAATTCCTTTGAGATGCGGTTTGTGGCATTCAATTCAGTAAGCTTTTAACCTTTAAAATTATGTATCACAAGGTATAGGCTTCCCATTAAGAATATTCACGATTACCCTCGGCAGGACGTCCCCCGTTGGTGTGACATAACAAAACATTGTTCCAAAAAGTAGATGCCCAATCTCTATCACGATTGTAAGAGGTTTCAAATTTATATTTAAATTATTAAAGGATATATTTGGGTGTTTCCAGACATAATATACACCCTGTATATATATATATATATAATATATATATATATATATATATTATATATATATGTATATATGTATATATTTATACTTTCTAAAACATTATTTTGAAACAATAAATGAAATAAATGTAATATTAAAATATTAAATGATGAAGTACTTTAAAAAGGGCATTCGCAATGATCATAATGTTATGAATATGAAAAATACAAATCCGGTATTTGAGGTTGTATTAAGCTAGGAAAAAAAGTGTTTCAGCTAAAGTTCTATGGACTTTAACATTCTTTTTAAAACACGAAATTTACAGTTTTTAGTTGTCTTTTCAAAATTAACCTTTCTAATGTTTCACTAACTTTATCTTAAAGTGTTTGAAAAAATAAAATAACGTTTAAATAGGTTATACTGACAGTTTCGCTTAAATACCATTGCTTTGCAATTTTAGTTTTTTTAAGTTACAACATATAAACAAATTCTCTAACCGTAAAAAAAATATGTCTAAATTAAAAAAACTATTGTAAAAATAAATTAAAAATTAATATAATTAAATACTTGTAAAGAATAATCAACATAGTATTTCAAAGAACATAGGTAATATGATAAATCTATCACAGCAGAGTTTTCTTGTTACCAGTGTAAAGAAACGTATTTATTAGATGTTAAAAAATAGATAAAAAATGTTCTTCTTTGTGAAATGTAAATCGTTATATTTTAAAAGAATCTGCATTTTTGTTTATAACTATATAAAAACGCATGTTGAGTAAGTACGATTTTAAAAATCATCATTTTAAATGTTGTTGTTGTTTTAAATTCATAGTTTATTCCATGTAAAAATGTAAAGATTACAAATAATCCTTTTATTGAGCTTCAGCGAAGTATATCGCTGGAAAAGTATAATTTCTGCCTGTTTGTCTATCTTTTCTCTGTCCGAACGATAACTCGAAAAATAAATGACCACAGACTGGAGATTTTGTATGAAGCTTCACTTATATATAAGTAACACTGAGTCCGCTGATGATACACGCCACTCCCTGGGATTTGGATAAGGGTTAGTGAATATATTTACGTTGATCTTAAGGGTAACCTTGATAGTATCGAGGGAAATAGCAGGATAATAAATTTTTAAAACAAACTGCGTACAATTGTATGTAATCCGAGCTGTAATACAGTATATAAAAAGCTGGTGGTTCAAACACACCCAAAAGCCGCTTGGAGTCCAGTCCAGGTGATGTAACTGCACATAATTCAAATCCCTAGCACAAGTCACGAGTACGAGAAGCACAATCACACATCACACTAGCACAGGCGAACGTGGGACACTAACAACAAATGAATATCTGTTCTTTTTTCGGCACCTCGTCGTGTCATCTGAAACAATGCGACAGGAAGGCGATAGTCAAGAGGGGTAAGGGGTAAAGGCAAGCCGTTTTCCGGCGCTATATTTTGGTCCTACACCTTGCGTCATTGTGTGTGTCCGAATTTTGTTGGTTGGGATTTGTTTGATTGGTAAAATCTTTTTAAGTTTCATGGTTAGTTCTTTTTTAATTTGGTACCTAATTAAATGATATAAGTTCTTTAATACACAACACTGTTTAATGTGAGATCTATTTGCGGGTTATAACTACAGTCATATCTCGTATATCGTATAGTCGATGGCAATTTAAACCATAAACACACACTTTTAAAGTGTAAATACTCTAAATAACTTTGGTTCTTGTTTATTTTCCGATATCTCTTAGTGTACCACAGTGGTAGCTGAACGAAGTTCTGTAAAGTTACGTGACGTACATACAAGTACACAAGTCAACACAAGTTCAGTAACTAACTCCAACTAAACATGGTACGACTATTTTTAAGTATACTCGTAAGTTTCTTTACTGTTTATTCAACTAAAACTTTTGTAATGTTGTGGCCGTTTGATTTCGCAGTAGTTTTTTTTAAGTTCTTACACAATGGAGATGGTTAAAATATATGTAGCTGGCATTGAAGTTTGTAAAATTTGTATGCAGAGTTTATGATCATGGACATATTTTATAACAATCACGATAAAATAAAAAATCTATGCATTTATAATTATTGTGACTACGTAACATCTTTACTTTTATTATGTAACACACACACACCTGATGACATATCTTGAACCTCTTATTTCAACAAAATATTATCTAAAGTTTTACTAAACCGAATTTTCTAAAATTTCACAGAAGGCTGTGAAACGAATGCTAAATAATTTAGCGATTGTGTCTGTATTTATTCGTATTTAACGTAATGATTAAGAACAATTTAAAGCATAATATTATACAAGTAATGAAATCGACTAAACCACACAATGGTTTTAAAACAGCATTTTAAAGCTCAATAAAAAAAAATAAACGAAACAATTAAGCATATGTTTAAAGCATATGTAATGAAATATGTTTCATTAGCAAATTTTTTCACTGTGAGGGCTCACAAACAAAACTCATAAACGTCGAGTAAAACTCATCAGATAAGCCGAGAAAGTTAAGTAAATTAATTTGTTCAGTATTCAAGGATAAAAAATATTAGTTTACGTTATTTTTGAGGTACAGGTCATTGGCCTGTAAATGGCAAACGGACAAGCTACTGAAATAGAAATATACATTTATAGTAAGTGTGTTAGATATGCTCTTTGTAGTATCAGATGCTTATTGTGCAATAATTAAACATGATTATCATCTTGAATTAAAATAATAATAAATAAAGTGTTGGACATAAAGTTTGATGTATCTAATCATATCCAAGACAATTCAGGTGTGAAAATTCTACCAAGCTATTTTAATGAATAAAGATATAATGTTATTTGATGTTCATCAGATGCTAATTTGAGTCTAACAGCAATAGTATGAAATGAGAACCGCTGGAAACCAAAATTGAATCATACAAGCGATTGGGTTTAGTGAATAGAATAGATTCGTTAGAATTTATCCAAATTTCGATATAAAAAATAAATTTTTTTATTGAATTTACACAATAAAGAAAATATAAAAAATATTATTTATTAATAATTCTTACCCTTCTTTCACCAGTAAAACTGATTTTAACAACCATATGAACCATATTAAGATTAAATTTGCAAAGCAGTTGTTAACAGATTCAACTTTTGCTAATTAATTAACGTTATTGTTGCTGAATTTCAATGCCACACTGAAAAATCATTACGCAGAATTAAAAAAATCAAATGTTGGGTAATCTCTATCAACAATGCTATAGACACAACAAAGGGTTCAATACGCGTATTCTCCACCAATACATGTATTGAAACTGGAGTCATTTACTGCTGTTCAGTTCCAATGAATGGTCTGAGAATAAAAAGTAACCTTAAAGATCGTGTCAGGATTCAGGTCACTGAGTTCACTCCGGCGAGATGTCTGCAAAACTGCTACAAATTTCGTATTGTCAGTAAAACATATTATTCATTATTTAAATGAAATGTATTACGTCTTCATATAAGATCGAATCTCAGTTAGTAACAGTATAGTGAGGCAACCTTTTTTGTTTAAGAAATATTTATTCAGGTATGTGTTAGAAATTTTATGCCTTCTCAATCGTAAGTAAATACTGAAGACAAGTACAGTAAATTATTGCCGTTAATTTAATTATTTAATTAGTACTGGATGAATTTAGTTTAAAATTAAAAATTTCCCTATGTTTAAGTGTTCACATAAGAATTTTAAATACATATTTGAAAAATTTCTATGACCTTATCTTATTGATAAAGACTGCAATATATATATTTTTAATTAGTTGTCCTAAAGCACACTCCTAATATTTGTATTTTTTATTTTGTAGTAATAAATGCAGAAAATCCTGATACGTAACATTTTTACGTTATGTGGTGTTTATAAATGTTTAAGTACTCAGATAACAATTTTAAATACATATTTGAAAATTAGAAAAATTTCTATAATCTTGTCTTGTTGAGCACACATCTAATATATATATATTTTTATTTCAAGTAATTAATACAAAAAATACCTTATATGTGAACGATGTATGTTAGGTAGTGTTTTAAAATCAATAAAATTGAGTCAGAAGTATGACAGTTCGAAGTTGATGTCTGAGTCATGGTTGTTCTGTAAAGTCACAATACATTGTCTGACGGTGACCGCACTGATTGAGAGTCAAATATTCATTCTCATCTAACATAAATGTCTGTGATTCTGTACAGTACCGTCAGACAAAAGGTCTCAAAGACATTAAGTATTCATGAACCAGACAAGGATGAATACATAATTCAGTTTGACCCATTTACTGTCGGATCGTGTTGCACTTTGTACTCCATAATCCAAAACGCGTTAGTCCATAGTTTTTGTTCAGTTAATTCCAGTTGCGAACATTATTTGTATATATATATATATAATAAATAGAAATTGGTATATATATACCAACAAAAATGGCTTATTTTTGCATAAAAATATGTCTGCTGTAAATTACTTAATACAGCAAACATAATACACATACCATTAAAATATACAGTAAAGCGAAAGACTAAAGAAACAGACACACACAAAAATGTTCCTGATGTTCCTGCGTGTTCGCATGTTATTGCAGTTTTGTGTTATCGATTTATTGGTATTGTGGGTGTTATTGTGTGGTATTTGTTTTTATACTTAAATAGCCCAAGCTATTTAAGTATAAAAACGTACAACCATTAATAATGGGATTATTATATTTTTTCTACACAATTGTGTCTTTTACATGTAATACACCACACTCTTGGACGCACACATACAATTAGTGAGACAAACTGCAAGAATTGTAATAATTTTTCTCTCTAGAGGTACACTTCTGGCTGTATTTCACCTGCAAGTAGAACGTAGACTGTTTGTAACAGTAACATGATTTACATCAGTATTACAAACTGGAGTCCGGGAAGGGCGCACCACTAACCACAGATGTCGAGAGTTTGCGGTAAAGGGTTGATACGAGGAGATAAGTCTAGTTTACTGCGCAGAATGATTAGTGAAATGGGATCGCTGCAAGAAGCGACCCCAACATTCAATATAATATATTCTGCATGTACTGTCGATCAGAACGTAGTAAAGAAATAAATCGATTGTTAACTGTCAGTTTTATTGTCATAACTGAACCAAAAACTATTTTGAAAAATTTTTTTAATGTTTTTACACTTCAAGTAATTTTATAGCAATAAAATGAATCAATCATAAGAAGAACGGCTTTAAATCCTTACAGAAACAATTAAAAAGACGATGGCTGTTAAAGTAATAAAGAAAGGATCTAAATAAAGTAATTTAATTACATGAAAAGAGGTCCATCTGCGTTTCAATCATAGCGGATGTAAAGCTATTTGCTCCTTCAAAAACTTCAAAACTTCAAGATATCTTATACCTAATTTATATAATTTTATTTTTCAACTTATGATTTCATTCAATTTTTTTAAGTAGTAAAAATACACTAATTTTTTAATTCATTAACTATTTTAGTTGCTACTAGTTTTATTTTTCTCAATCCAATTAATTTGCAAGAATAAATATAATTCGTATTATATTTGTTTTAACCCATTGGTATATCATCAGCATACTGCACATTTCTTCGTTTGCAATTATGATTATCTGTCATTGACATAGACAAGGAAAAGAAAAGGACTAAAAATAGGTTCCTTGAGGGTCTCCATAGCTAATTCTAATTTAATTACAAATTTTAAATTGATTTTACAGGAGATCTGTTACTTAAAAATGAACTAAAATACAAGCAATATACGCCTCGAATGCTGTGGAAGAGAGACTAGGGTGTAATGAATAAAGGGGGCTGGCCCAGTAAAAAAATCTTTTTTGCAGTTTTTTTATATTTTTTAATTTTTTTCTTGTTTATTTACAATTAATTTGATGTAAATATCATGGGCACCTCATGGTGAATTATCGCAATCAAAAGAATATTGTCTGTACAACTATTTTCAATCGGTAAGGAAGTGTTGTTATGTATAAACCGACCCATATTTATTGGTTTAATGGGGACACATCCACTTTGGAAAAACCTTTATGTCCAAAACCATGCAAAAGTGTATTAACTACTATGTAACCCACAGTTCTAAAATCGTACTTGTAGTCTGTATATGTTTTCTATGCGAGAAAGGAACAATCACTTTTGTAACAGCTTCGTCCATACATGTATTGCCAATCAAAAGTATGTACAATACATTTATTGCACTTAATTTACAAATCGGAACTTTATAGCATATAATTTATATAACAGAATGCCTATTAAATACTAAATATTATATCCACAGTTCTAATTTTAATTATCTATCTTAATAAGAAAAAATGAAAGAAAAACATTTCTGTAACAGCAATGTATACTTTACTTAGTGATAATAAATATAATTCACTTATTGCAAAACATAGCTTATCGGAAATAATATTAAATAACGTTTATCAATGCCTAAAAATAATTTACATAAAAAATATATCCACTAGTTTCAATATTATATAAACATCCAATAAAAATATTCTGAGTCAAATTTATACTGAGGTTTGGAAAATGATTTTTCTCTGTGATGTTTTAAGCTTTCACTCTTGCTAATGGAACTATAAACAAATTTAAACAAATTATGTATACATTTCGTAACTTTTTCTAAACAATATTAAACTTCATACTAAAATAATTTGTTATACTTATTATAATACTTAAAATATTTAACCTCTTCATAATTTGCGAGTTTACACATATAGCTTATCGACCTGAAGTAAGGAAACAACTCACAGTAGGGATTATCGAAGTAACAATGTACGATAGGTTAGTTCGTGGGTTAAATGTCACTTCGCATTAAGCCAATACCAAATACACCTGCGGGCAGCGTTGCCTCTAACGTTTGCCATAGAGTAATGAATTTGGCTGAGATGAACTAAATCAAAGAATATACTTGACGATACCAAGGCAGTAGCAACAGTTTCTGACTCTTTGATTGGTAATTTTACACAATTTAAAATAGGAAAACTATATTTTGTTTCCTTCGCCACCAATGGCTATTTAGCGTTTATTCATTATCTTGTGGCTGTGGAACGAACCAATTAGTTTTATTTCACACTTAACTAAATTGAACTTTTTACCCCCTGATCCCGTATCCTGAGCTCTGATGTCAGGGTTTTCCTGACATTTCAGAGGAGTCAGCTGATGCTCCTGGCAACCCCCATCACGGCGGTTTCCTGCATTAATTTGTTCCCTTCCCAGTTTCTAACCAACATTTCCGGACTTTTAACATCTCTTGCGTAAATTCATGTGCGTGCAGGCAAATGCTTATATTTATAAGAATATAGATTTTTTAACTATCAATTATAATGCTGTAGTGGTTACAATAACTAGGAACTAGAGTATGTTTTGTATAGTTTGAGACAAAAATATCCTTTTGTAATATATGTCTCAAATATTTGCCTCCTCGGTTTTGATGTCAATATTTTTTATTTATAATTATCTCCCTTTCATTCATTTCAAACTGAATAACTATTACGTACTTAAGAATTTATATACAATATACCACACACACACAAACACTAATGAATTTATGACATGAATACTTAGGTATTCAATAAGTTTATAAAGATAATTCTTACTTATTAGAAGGAAAACAACATAAAAACACACAGAGTCAAACTTTATGTGGTTAAGGTTACTATTTTATTTTGTAAGGCATTTTATGTACTTTGGCGATGATTTGTTTTTTTCTGCTATTACTTTTAAGCTATTAATTTGTTTGCACAAATTAGTTACTGAGCATTAAAAAATAATGCTTAGAAATTAATCATAATTTATTTATAAAGCAATCGTACACCACCGATTTTGCATTCTAATTCCTAAATACACTCATAAAATATCTTTAGACTCTATTTTATAATCTCTGTTCATGATGTAAATGATAAGAAGGATACTAAAACACTAGAGGTGAACTTGTATATACTTTTACACGAATGCAAAATAGTCTATATATTTGACATTTAAGTTAGAGGAAGTGATGATAGTGCAAGTCCTAAATATTGTTTGGTTTGTAATAACAAAAGGAGGGCGATAAGAATTTTAGTCTAGGTGAATATTAACTCAGGCTTGATATTTTCTAAGACTAATTGTTTACTTTTACTCTTATACTACTCTGAAATCAGTTTCTATGATGCGAATTCTGCATTGTATTAATTCTATCTCCAATTG
This sequence comes from Homalodisca vitripennis, assembly GCF_021130785.1. Lineage (NCBI taxonomy): Eukaryota > Metazoa > Arthropoda > Insecta > Hemiptera > Cicadellidae > Homalodisca > Homalodisca vitripennis. The sequence continues at coordinate 168,382 of NW_025776898.1, read as the reverse complement.
TATTTTTATAGAGTTAAAACTTAAGTGAGCTTTTATCGGAGATTATAACACCTTAATTGAGTTTAAATTTCGTTCCATTTTGATTTTAAGCAAATAAACCGATTCTAGCTTGTGTGGCCTTTCTGGTATTATTTGATAATTGTTTAATTAATCATTATGTATAAAACAAGTTTGTTTATGGATGTTAGGTAGTTTCATCAATATATGGTTTATCAGCAAAACTATATATGTCACGTTAAATATAAATATTTATATATAAATCCTAAGAAAGGATTTAAGGATTATTTGTATAGATCACAAACCGGAACTATCCACAAATTAATACTTATTTCCAAACGAATCCTTGAGGATCGTAGTAGTGTGCCTTTAACTGGGACCTTATTGTCGGGTATACTTAAATACCCTCACAAACCGAGATTTTGTAACATTAGAAAATATGGTGTAAATGATATTGTGAAAAGAAGCAAGACAAGTATATTATGATAAACTAGCAGTTAACCGCAGCTTCGCGCATAATTTAGATGTTTTTGCATGTGTGTGAGCATTTCTGGTTCGAGTGAATTATATTTTCGACGCCTAGATGAATTATATTTGAGTTTGCCTTCTTCCCATGGTCAATAAAATATGTCAAAAGTCCACAATAATGGCCATTGTATTTTAATCCATTCTTAGTGCTTTTTTGCCATTGTTGAGTTTGTTTTGTTTCTCATATCAAAAATATATACAAACATAAGTCAGAGAAGCCTATTTCGGTCATAAAGCGTCTAATTATGACTACCGGTATTTAAAACTATTTAGAGGCTGAGATGTTACTGATGCCACAATTAAGTTTACTTTGCTGCTCTGATCAAGAAGATAATATACGTTAGCAAGTTTGAGAAGCCCACTTCTTACCAAAGACAACTAAGGTGGGTGTTACAGTGTCTATTTATAGTACGAGTTTCTAACCTTTGTCTTTGATATATGAGTATTAACCATGCATACTTAATATTTGCAAACATTTAGATTAATTTGAATTCCTTATCTGGATATTTTCTTACCCTGTGCACTACAGCTGCTGGAAAAAATGTAGAAATGAGAAGTATTGTTACTATCAAGCTTACCCTGCTTTCAATACTAAAAATTTAAACAAACTGTAGTAAATTTATTAAACATGTTTTTGATGTTATAAAAGAATGTTTACACAGAGAATTGCATTTAAAAGGATCTTTGAATTAATAACACGTGTTTCCTTTAATGCAACTTTAGACACCCAGTTAGGCATAGCCAGGAGGATTTGAAAAAAAAAAGGAACCCTAAGATGTCGATGTAAACTTTCAGTGCAATCGATCCAGTACGCAATTAAGTAACACAAACATGCACAGACCTGCTTAGAGTTTTATATAACAGTAAAATTACAAACTCATAAAAGTTCTGCATACAGAATTTGCAAGTTAAAAATTTATTAAATTATGAAAACGGTAAAATATTTTCGAACTTGCTTGTCAAATAACCCAAACGAGTATTTAAATATCAATGAATAATTTAATATTACCATACTAGAAAGATAGTTTATATCGTAGAAATAGAGTTTATACGTTTAAATATTAGAGCATTATTATATCAGTAACGAGCTACGTTGAGTGAGTTTAAGTAAGTGATATATCTACCTAATTACAAATTGTGATAGTAATGAAACATATCTTTGTAATTATAAATTAACTTTGGCGTTGACTTGACCCGGCCCGATGTCATGCTGTGACAAGGGTCGTAGAAAACAAAAGATGGTAGCTTCATCACGGGAATATTAAACTTTAATCCTGTATCAGATAAAGCGCTTCCGTAGCGCTGAAGCAGAAAATAAAGAGCACACATGTTTTCCCTGTAAGATAGGGTGCTAAATAGTTTTCTTCCAAATTCCACGAAATTAAGGGTAAATAAGTGCATGAGAGGTCAATTCATACAATTTTTTATAATTTTATCTTAATACCAATTTACTACTTCCCTGATATTGGTTCTTTCCTAAAAAAGTTCACAATACATAAAAGTAAACTATGTTACTGAATATAAGTCCAAATACGTCATGGAATTACATTTAAGGAATATTTAAGCAGGAGGATTTCTTCCAAGGATTATATACTAATAAAAAAGCGAAATTTTGAGATACAAATTTTGAAATATCTAGCTGTAAGAAATTATAACAGAATAATACATATTCGTATTTATTATAGAACATAATTTAGTCTTCAGATAGAATTAGACACATATGCTTTCTTAAACGCTCTGTGATTATTATTGTTTATTAGTAAGTATTACTGATATTGGAGGAAGATTATATGCTATCAATTATATCCGATATATGTATTTTATCATATAATTTTATTAAAAAAATATGTGAAATGGAATTTATAAGAGACAGTTGTTGATTATTTAATTTATATTTAATTTAATAAAACTTGTTAATTATTTAATTTATATTGACTTATTGATTTCAATCCTTTATTTATACCAAAGGTTAAACCTTGTTGGTTTTGGGAATTAACAGATATGGTGGTGTCTGTGAAACTTTGCTAAAGATACATATGACCTACGAGTTAGTAAAACAAGCAATTCATTTTATAAACATTTTTTTGTTACAAAAATTAATTCATAGGATTATTTTTTCCCACTTCTTAAGTAAAAATGTCAAGACTTACTTCCTAATAGTTTAATATTATCCAATGAACTTTAAATAACATTAAACACAGATTTTCGGATCTCAGAAGTTACAGATACAATTTTTTAGTGAATATGTTTAAAGAAATAAGCATGTATACGCAATCAGCTATGGCATTTATTTTCTTTGAAATTTTCTGGAAATTCCCGTAGTTTCTGCTGAGTAGTGAGGTATTAAGTTATTTATCTGTATATACTCATACGCATTTTGACGCTCTATGGTGGTAAATAATTAGTATTTTGGTAATGAACAACATTTTAGCAGGTTATAAACAGCTAAAAACTAATAGCAATATTGTGAATGCGCTGTGTCATAACTATAGGTAAACAATAGTTAAATGTGTATTTGTTCTCTTTTTAGATCGAAATAATGTGTTTTTCTTATAAAATTCAAAATAATGAATAGAGAAAAGCATTTCTTAATACACAACAGTGAAAGCTATGCAGATTACCTGAAGACAACTTGGACAAAATTTATGATGACATTTCAGTAACATACTGAACCCAAATTTGTTTTCCTTTATAACAACATTTATGGCTATGTTGTATTTTTGTACCACCTAAGTTACAAACTCTTTCAGTTCCAGTGCATGTTTAATAATTGTACTATTTTATGGATGAGGTATGAATTACTTTGTTGTATTATCAATATAAAGTACGTTCTCAAGGTCACTTATTTATGATTAACCAATAGAAGGTACGTATATGTCTCATATAGCGCCGCTTAACAGATACGATTAAGATCCATTCAAAATGTTAAAGTCAAAGCAATATAAGTCTATAGCTTAAATTAATTTTTCAGACATCCTACGGAAAAACAGTCTGACGGAAGAGAAATATTGCCAGATCTTTGAGTGATAGCAAAATAGGCAATTTGCTTTGTCATAGATCAGTCTACTTGAGATATCCTGCGGATGGTTTGGCTTTGCTACCGCTTATCCAAAGGCCATTAATAGGCTGACAATTTTCCTAGCCTCCAGAGAGATACGCTTCGCTAACATCCTAACAAAACGTCAAACCATCAAATATGTGACTTTTACACCACAACTTTCTTTGGGTGTAAGAAATGGACGTGTTTTTTTTCTGGTAAAACGATTTAGTAATAATATCTTTTATTAAAACCACTTTTAGAAGTAATCTGCATGAAGTTTTCTGAGAAAATGTGGAATAAAACCTTTTAACAATTATAAATCAATAAAATTGTATCATTAACGGCAAAAAAGCTTTCTTTCAATAAAGTAATGTCAGTTCTTTTACTAAGAAATTGTAAAAGGTTACAATATTAGCTCAAACTGTAAAAGGAAACTGTCCCACAAATGCAACTTAATTACAACTGCTTTTAATTAAAACCTTCCTGAAAGACACAGTAATTGCAGAATCAAATAACTCGGTATATTAATGGTTACAGTTATTTACACGTCGGTGAATATTTGACCTATAATCAGTAAATACCCAGCCATGTGTAACACTACCCGAGTTTTAGACGTAATGTAGACCACCTCAATATATGTAAAATTGATTTAGTACTCAATTGCCACAATGTTGATTTGATTTGAATACGTTTTTCTATTTCAATTTTGTACCCATGCAATGATAAGCGCCAGCGTTTGTTACTTCATAGAACTTCTAGTATTTAACTAAACTTCGTGAAACATTTTATTGTTTTTCATCGGTTTTTTTCTATATGGCCTTTACCTTATTATACGAATATTAGTTTTCTGTAGTGTACTATTTGAATTTACTTCTTTTATATTGCCTGAAATTTATCTTCTGAAACTTTACTTTATGATTCCACGACGGACAAGTCACGGAATGTATTGTTTTTTTACTGTGTCTTGATTTGTTGAGTTTAAAAATGTTTGAACATTTTTAAAGGACGTACAATTTATTTACATTGCAAAATGAATTCCCTCGTAGGTAAATTTATAAGGTAGAACACCTTTGAACTTTCATCGTTGAAGTTGCATACCAAAAGTTTATAAATAGAGTTGTTAGAATGTAATTTACTAAAGTTACATATGTTTGTACTTAATTTGTTAAAAATCTCGTTATTCTGTTATTTTTCCTTCCCATCACAACAAAACTCGTAAGACAGAACCATCTAAAAATGCTAAAAAGCTCTGCCAAATCCTATCAAGTTACATGCACCATCATCGAAATAGTTTTCAAAACATAACATTGAACTCTCATGCAAAATTAAAAGTCATTACATCAGTTAATTCTCAAATTATCATGTACACAAGATATAGGTTAGAAATGAAACTTGTCCAGCTCTCGGACTGATGGGCTTCGGTAACGTTTAGACAATGATTTATTTATTTATTCATTCTAATGATACCATCCTTTTATAATGAGAATAATACAAAAGGTAATGTAAGTAAATTAAATACTATAAACGAAAAGTTCAATTAGGAAATGTCCAAGATGGATTCTTAAGAGATATATGTAATAATAGAATATGAAATAAATACTTTAAAAAAGTAACAGTGACGGTAAATATTAAAAACAACAACAGATGCAAAGGTCACAAAAATTTAATAAAACAATACAATGCAATATTTAACTAATTACCTTGACTTAGATACAAATTTAATCATACTTATCCTGAAAAAAGGACAGACACGTTTACGCAATAAAAAATTTCAAATATTTTGATACTATATTTGCAAACTACTACTTTTGACATGGCATTGTTATGGCTGGGGAAAGTTAGGCGATGGATCACGAATGACATCTGTGACCTTGACCCTATTGAGATTCGGAGCTGATTCTCTCGGAAGTAGTTCTGGAAGGTCTAAATGGCTATTAAGCAGCTTAAAGAGTAAGATGCTGTACTATACCACTCTTTGGCCCTTCAGTGAATAAATCTTAGGGCTTAGGTAAATTATAGGCAACTCGCTGAAAAACATCTGGAGCTTCACTAACTCCAAGTATCCTGATGAAAATGTATGAAATCTGAAATTTATATCCATCTCACATTTTATGTGAGATATATATATATATATACTTATATTTTTTTTTGATAACGTGTACTATACAATACAATACAAAATATACAAAATACATTCTTGTGTGAAAATTGGTATATTAACTACTTCATGTAAAATCCTTAAGTTTTATTGCTTGGCCATCTTCTGAGGAGACAAGACGGATTTGAACATAGGAGAAAAATTTAATTATGTCTAATAATTTCATGAGTGGTTCATATATCATTCCAACTCAGAACCATTCTCTGTTTTACTTTATGGAATATATCTTATCTAATATATTCTTGGACGCTTCCATCGCTTATATTTGGTCAGGTTTGTGACAAATTCATTCATGATTAGAACGAATTGTGGTATGTAAAACATTTGTTTCAGAATTTATTCTGCAAAGCAAGTTGGCAAGGTAACATTACATATTCCATTTCCACAGAGTATTATTTGTCAAAGTCAGGTTTGTGTAATGTATTATTCATCCTAGCCAAGTAACGTCTGATTAAAGATAAACTTTAGAGGGAAATGTCATAGCCATTCATTGGTTTTCAACGGAGTTGTACACATTATTCGTGTAACTATCTTAATAACTATGATAATAATATGAAACCTATACCAATAATATTATGTCGAATCAATGATTTCATTTTGTATTATTTGTTATGTAATGTGACGATTGACGCTGTATTACATATTATGATTAAAAATTAATGTACATGACAAAACGAGATATAATTTATTTGTCAAGTTATACAAAATTTACTATAACGTTTTTTTAATAAGATTTCCCAAATCCTACCAAAATCACCATGCGTATATAATTGAAAACCACGTTTACATAATATAGTTTGAACTTCTTAACTAAAAAATGTATACATTGGATAGAGAAAAACACAAATTGTCACAAAAGTTTTTGTTGATCTACTAGCATAGCATATTTATTGAATGTTTGGTGTTTTATCTATCGTAATAATGTTTAACGGCTCCATTGTATGATTATTTTATAAGCAATAATCTAATGTACAGACATCATGTTGGTTTTAGGTCTAAGCATTCCATCTCTCTTGCCCTGGAAACTATTGACGAGTATATTTTAAGTAAGTTAGAAGAACTGTTAGAAAAACTGTTGGATCTAGTTTATTAGATTAGGGTAAAGCCTTCGATTTAGTCAATCATACAATTTTATTGTTTATGTAAAAATTCTATGCAGTTAAGGGATTAAAACTATAACTAATCCAGAGGTACCTCTCCAATAGAAAACAGTCTGTAGTAGTAAATAAATGTAAATCTGAATTTATAAATTTGGACCTTTACTATTTCTAGTCTTTGTGAATGATTTCAGTTATAATGTACCTACTTTTAGTGTATTATACGCTAATGAAACAAAGTTTCTCTATTCGGGTAAATTGTCTAATGCAATTGAATTGTCAAAAACTTGGTTTTTAGCTAATAGTTTAGTTATTAATGAAAGTAAAACAGAAAACACGAGTGTTTCTTTAAATAATAAGCTGTCTGTTGATAGTGACTTTGCCAAACATGTCAAACTTTTAGGTATTAACACCGCATTAAAGTGGGATGTATATGTAAATAATATTTGTAAGAAATTAACAAGAATAAACTACCTTTTGCATAAGTTAAGACCTAATGTAAGTCTATGTGTACTTTTAATGACATATTTTGGCCTTTTTAATACTCATTTGAACTATGGAATAAGACTGTGGGGTAGTCCAAGTTCTGCAAAAAGTCTTTCTATGGCAGAAAAGGCAGTAAGAATTATAGCTGGACTTAATTATAATGATTCCTGTCGAATCAGTTTCAAAAATTTGAATATTATGAACCCTTGCTTCTTTATATATTAGAACAGTTTAATTAATATTAGAGGAAATATCAATACATTTAACAGTCAGAATTCAATAAACGAATATTACACTAGATATAAGTCTAACTTAGTCTTGCCAAGAATAACACTTGATAAAAGCCATAAGAGCTTGAGTTCCTTTAAGACACAGTTTTTAAGTAACAGTTTAAGATGTTTAACAAGTTACAAATGTTAGTTAGGAAACAGCCCATTAATAAGTTCAAAATTATTATTTCTAAGTCGCTTATTTCAAAACCTTTTACACTATTGATGAATCTTAAAATTCTGATTGTTTAGATATTTTAAACTAGTTTTAGTACTTCGATGTACCAATAACGAAACGTACTGTAATAGAAATATTATGGTGAATAAAATCTGATTTTGATTCTGAAATACGTCTTCTCGTGCTACAATACTAATGTGTCCTCATGGCACAACATCACTACATATTCGCAAGTTACAATATAAATACATCTTCTCATGATACAAGACAAATACGTCTTCTCGTGCTACAATACTAATGTGTCCTAATGGCACAACATCACTACATATTCGCAAGTTACAATATAAATACATCTTCTCATGATACAAGACAAATACGTCTTCTCGTGCTACAATACTAATGTGACCTCATGGCACAACATCACTACATATTCGCAAGTTACAATATAAATACATCTTCTCATAATACAAGACAAATACGTCTTCTCGTGATACAATACTAATGTGACCTAATGGCACAACATCACTACATATTCGCAAGTTACAATATAAATACATCTTCTCATGATACAAGACAAATACGTCTTCTCGTGCTACAATACTAATGTGACCTCATGGCACAACATCACTACATATTCGCAAGTTACAATATAAATACATCTTCTCATGATACAAGACAAATACGTCTTCTCGTGCTACAATACTAATGTGACCTCATGGCACAACATCACTACATATTCGCAAGTTACAATATAAATACATCTTCTCATGATACAAGACAAATACGTCTTCTCGTGCTACAATACTAATGTGACCTCATGGCACAACATCACTACATATTCGCAAGTTACAATATAAATACATCTTCTCATGATACAAGACAAATACGTCTTCTCGTGCTACAATACTAATGTGTCCTCATGGCACAACATCACTACATATTCGCAAGTTACAATATAAATACATCTTCTCATGATACAAGACAAATACGTCTTCTCGTGATACAATACTAATGTGTCCTCATGGCACAACATCACTACATATTCGCAAGTTACAATATAAATACATCTTCTCATGATACAAGACAAATACGTCTTCTCGTGATACAATACTAATGTGTCCTCATGGCACAACATCACTACATATTCGCAAGTTACAATATAAATACATCTTCTCATGATACAAGACAAATACGTCTTCTCGTGATACAATACTAATGTGTCCTCATGGCACAACATCACTACATATTCGCAAGTTACAATATAAATACATCTTCTCATGATACAAGACAAATACGTTTTCTCATGGTACAATACTAATGTGTCCTCATGGCACAACATCACTACATATTCGCAAGTTACAATATAAATACATCTCATGATACAAGACAAATACGTTTTCTCTCATGGTACAATACTAAATGTGTCCTCATGGCACAACATCACTACATATTCGCAAGTTACAATATAAATACATCTTCTCATGATACAAGACAAATACGTTTTCTCATGGTACAATACTAATGTGTCCTCATGGCACAACATCACTACATATTCGCAAGTTACAATATAAATACATCTTCTCATGATACAAGACAAATACGTTTTCTCATGGTACAATATTACTGAGCATCTCAGAGCGTCGATGTTTTTGATAGTAAGTGTTCCACGATCAACGATATTGGGCTTTGTGTGGAATAAATTAAAAATAAAATGAACATAATTGGAACAAAAAATTATTAGTTTTTGTCTGTATTTGTCAGTTGCTTTATGTAAGCTCCGACGGAGGCTATTTATCGTTAAGCGATGCAGGTGTCATCGCCATTAGATCACCTGTTTCTCTCACATCAAACGTAGTGAGCTGATTAAATTTTCTCAGATACATGTGAAATCAGTTCCTACAATCTCTTTAAATATCAGAAGTGTATAATACGTTACTTGAACTTGTGTTATTGAATAAACTAAATCAATGTTCACTAATTTTTAATTATAATGATAGGTACTGTATTGTTACTACGTGATATCCAAGATGTTTATAATAAACCCGTTAACTACTGTAATTAACTATTTAAATCATTTTTTTAAATTATCCTGCAAATACTGTAATAAGTGTTTGTCTCCTCACTAATTTTTTATATTAAAATTAAAATTGTGAAACGAATTAATTGTAAAATAGAATAAACTTGAAATTTTAATACCTTATTTCTACCAAGCAAACAATGAGCAAAGGTTAAACTTTCTGTCTCGAGGATGAACTATAGACGAACTCTTCTCCGGTTGCTCCATCGCGCTTAGAGATTGTGTCTGAATTATCTCAGTGCGCTCAACTGTGCAGACAATGAGAATGCCTCTTCACCTGGATTATATTATATTTTGTAATCTAGGTGTGTAGGTGTAGAAACTATATAAAGAATTCGTTTTGAGCTTCTTCATCGCCAACTTATTAAAAATCACTTCAGACGAACATGACTCCAGATTTCAGGAGTCATGTCTATGACAGCATCAGATTTCAGACGCTTCACTAAGAAGAAGTTAAATTAGACATACACATTGAATAATCTCTTCCCACCATAATTACGTAATGTGGTATTTATACAGTGTATCTACTATATCTTTGTCTTTTAATGAAGTTATTTAAAAAATAACACTGATTTTATCTCAAATGTGACTATAGATGTGTGTGTGTTTACAGTTAATAAAATAATTATAAGGATGCATATTGATGATATTCTATTGTAAAATGTGTGTAATACTCTTGTGCTTGAGTATAGGTCGGAGATTTTCTTTACTAATATTAATATTCTAATATTAAAGTTTAGTTAAAGCCGTTAATTTTGATAACTCAAGATACAGCTTTTTTACTAAGTCTTTAATATTATATTGCTCAATGAGGCCTACTTACTTACGTACATTAAATTGTTTATATAATTTATAATAGTAATTTATATAATTTATAAAAATTAAAATTTCATTTACTATTTTAATTTATAGGGAGTTATCATAATAATACTGGAATACACAGACCTGTATTACTTGACGGCAATTTCTTGTCTAATAAGTACACTCTATTTCCTACAATCAGGCTTTACCTTGGAGGTTTCATTTTCCAAAAACATATCTATAATATACTTTTATATATTATGTAAACAAAAATCCTGTTCATTAAAATTTTCATTTTGATTAACTGGTTACTGTAAACTTGGTCAGCCTGAGCAAATCATTTTTGTTTTGTATATGGTATGTAATGTTTACTTTATTTTGAATTATTGTATTATTGTTCGATTTGTTGTAATTATTTTTGTTATTTGGAAAATAAAATTTATTATTATTATCAGATAAACAAATTTTAAAAACCTTATTTAAATGTAATTAGATACTTTTATGTTTCAAACGATCTTAGCATGAAACTATTACATAATATGAAATTGGCTGAGCCTGAGCTGGCTTAAGGTAATAAATATCGAATGATTGAAAGTACTAACTATTAATTGGTAGTTTATTGTTTTATTATTTTTCTCGTGCCAGGTGGATTCCCTAAAATTGAAGATTGAAACCATTCGATAATGATGTAGTTATCAAAATGAATTAACATCATAATTATTTATTTATATTTATTAAAAAATAGTTATTCAAATAAAGCGAAAGATAAATAAAATCTCAATAACATATTCTAAATAGCCTTAAGAAAGTCACTCAATCTTTACTTGTTTTTGTTTTCAAAATGTATGGTACAAATCCTGCATTGTATAAAGTACTAGAAGAAATTTAAGATCTATGAACCCTGGCCTACTTTTAAAATGCCTTGTAATTAATTGTGTTTTCAACATATTTCTTATACTTTGACGATAAATACTACTTTTTCATTGTACAAATGTTAGAAACTATAAAATAATGCTTATGAGACTACGTTTTTGTTTTTCTGAATATTATTGGTAGGAAATTATAGTATGCCTATACTAATCGGTAAATAAATTTAACTTATTATGTAAATATAAAGTAATGGAGAATTATACTTCTATACTACACACACACACACACACACACACACACACACACACACACCACACACACACACACACACACACACACACACACACACACACACACACACACACACACACACACACACACATATATACATATATATTTATATATAAATATAGATTATTTATTTTTAATATATCAGGGACAAGAAAAGCTGTAAATAGATTCCTAAGCAAAACACTTCTTGGAACTTCAAATGCAAGTAAGACAGAATTTTTTCGTCGTAAAACATGAATATAAGACCATTTTAAATATAAAGTGTTTCTCTGAGAATTAGATTTAGTAGTTATTAGAATTTTACACCCTTACAAAACAATAAAATTATATTTTAGCGTTAAATTAAATTTAACTTAATGAAATATTCTTAATTAATTATAGATAAACAAAAAAAGAATATATTGATTTTATTCAACCAATATTAAATATAGTGACAAGGAACATAGTATGAATACACGAGAAGATCTTTCATCCAATTAGTTAAAGAACTAGAATGAAAAGCATTTATAAGAATTCTGAGAAGATATTAAAGAAATGTGTAGCATGAGGAGTTTCATTATGTTTAAAGAGAACTACATTATTTTTTCTTTAAAACTCTTGGCAAACACTATTCTTTCATGTATTAAGACATAACTAATCTACTTATATACATATATGAAGTGGATTATGTGTGAACATATTAACTTACATGATTTCTAACCTATTTAGTTTGAATTTGTTGTTTGTTTGAAACTGGCATATGTTTACATGGTTAAATGTTTTTTAAAGACAATGTTTAAGCAGGGATAGTATTGAGTGTGACCAAAATGTTTTTATTGCTTATCTTAAAATAAATGAAATGTTTAAAAATGATTTTAACATTTACGAATAATGTAAAACAAATGTACCTTATACGTCTTATACGTTTTTACATTCCTCAACTTAGCAGCTGCAGGAAGTTCTGAGAAGTATATAATAATATAAATACAAGTATACGAGTGAACATGAGAAGTTCAGTAACCAACTTTTACCAAACCTGGTACGATTATTGTGTTTTAATATACTTCGGGGAGGTTTCTCAATTTTTGTTCAATTAAAACTTTTATTATTATACCCATTTAAATTGCGAGGAAAGTTTTTCCTTTGGCTATTGAAAAATACAGATTATTTAAATAAATGAAGCGGAAATTTACGTTTTTTCATATTTAAGCAGATATTATGTCTATATGTTTACCATATCTAAATCTATATTGTATACACTTGCATTCCTAACTATTTAGATACATTAAAGGTAATAAGCTTCCAAACTTTTGGTAAGTGTATGTCTGCATCTTAACCATCGAAGTGTTATATAATTTAATTTAAATTTATTAGTCAATATACAAATCTGTTAACATTATACTCAACCTTTTACTTCATCAGCATTTTATTTAAAGTTACGTAAGCTTTTCGGACTATCTCAGAAGAGTTGCTTTTAAAGAAAATAAAAAAAATTACCTATCGCGTCGTTTTGGTCCTTACAAAGTAAAATTAATAGTAATAATTAAATTATCAGCTTTAATACAATATAGTAATAAAGCTGATCCTACTACACAATGTTTAAAAAAAGTGTTTTGCGCATTAAAAGTTTATTTGATTATATTATTCGAACCTATTCAATATTATAAAAACACATTTTCATTATTAACTACTACTACCTTTTTAAAATTATCTCGTGAAATCTTATCAAGAGGATCCAATGGAGATGAATTAATTTTAATTTTATCTCTCCTATTTTCCAAGTTTTATCATCTCCCATATTTTATTGCTTTCACTATTCTTTCCCATTGTACAATCACAAATCTTGTAAATCGTCCGTAAGATTAAAAAAAAAGCTCGCAATTGTTGGTTTATATGTATTATAAATGTACATAGAAATCATCATATAACTGGACGAAATGCTTAGCTTGCCATTTACAGCTTAAAGAAACACATATATAATTTTAATACTTACTTTAAGTATTTTTTAAATTCTACTCATTTGACATATCTAAACAATCTTAATGATTGGCACACGAACGATAATTTATATTCAATGTTGTATATTACATAATTTAATTTATTTGGGAGCAGGGAAAATTTAAATAACTTTCTAACTTTTTAATTACGATTTAATTACGTCTAACAAATTTTACAATGGAGTGGAAAGTAAAATTATTTAAAACATTAGTAAATTTAATTTTTTAAGTTCAAAATTTACTGATATTATAACTTTAACACAAAAATATAAACCACCGTGCAAATATAAGAGTTTATTTTCAAACCCTGTAAACAATTTAAGTAGGAGGAATCTTTTGATAACTGCAATATATTTTTATATAAATTATAAATTTATAATATAATATATGTAATCGATATTTCAAAACCCGATCATGATACAATAACGTGCTTAGTAAAAATGATTTAGGAAATGTTACAAGTGATTTAGAACTCTTTTATTGAAGTCTTTCAATAACAGAGTTGTGATTTTTAAGTTTAGCAAGATTTGTAGTACGTTATAAGTGGTCGTACTTAGACAGGTTTATTCTATTAGTAATAATTATAACAAAACTGCGACCAATTTCCAAATTCATCTTTCTCCTTCCTCGAGAGTGCTTCAAGAGTTTCATTGGCGAGAGAATTGGTGTGGTGCAGATTCCGTGGTAGCGTCAATGTAAATATTGGGAACCCAAAGCTGATAACGTAGCTATGGTGGGAAGGGTTGATCCAACTTAAATATTGAGTTAACTCAATTTCACCTTTTGCTTAGCGTGTTTGAGATCTGACACTGTCACAGGTTTGAGTCTTTGAATGTAGAGTTCACGTTCGTTTTGATGAAATCCAAAAAGGTCGACGATGAAGACGTTCAAAGTGAACTCTCTGTATTGATTCGAAGTCAGAGACACTTATACTACAATGGTGTTTGCCTGGTTACCCAGCAGCTATCTTCTGTAATCTAGTGCAAAAAGCTTCTATGTCGCATCATGTAAAGCGTTCTTTTCAACGCCGATATTCATGTATCCGTTATGTTTCCGTTAATTTTATAATAAGAGGTTTATCGTCTTTTAAGTCCTATGCCCGTCCTCATGGGCCACTGGCGTGTGCGAGGATCTTATCAAACAGAATAAGGAGGACAGTCGATACAGTACAATGATGGTACTGATATAATGTGACAGTCAGGACCTACGCTATCTCTAACTCAGATCCAAAGTCCATTATCTTAAATCTTTCGGCCTTCGGCACTCTCCAATCTCTTACGTTTCGTAATATCATACAGATCAGCTCGCTAAACCTTCAATTACAACTATCTTAAGATAGTTGTCTATTAATGCACAAACAATACAAAATCTGCTTGGAAATCTTTTTCACATCCTTCATAATTACAAGTCATACTTTATGTTCGATACTTATGTTAAACTGACTATTATTTACTTAATGACGTGTAATACATAGTGATTTACA
The DNA here is from genome assembly GCF_021130785.1 of Homalodisca vitripennis. Lineage (NCBI taxonomy): Eukaryota > Metazoa > Arthropoda > Insecta > Hemiptera > Cicadellidae > Homalodisca > Homalodisca vitripennis. The sequence goes on along the minus strand of NW_025776898.1, from coordinate 153,131 downwards.
GTAATTGGATTAAAAAAGAAAAGTTGTAAAAGCTGGAATTACAGTATATTTTTTGAAAGCAGTAAACTGGAATGAAATTTAAATTCAATTAAGGGTTTGTTGTCTGATGAAAAAGCGTCACCACTAACAAAGTCAAAATCCAATATTGAAGAAATAATTAAAACAAATCACCATTGTCGCCACAGTGAAACGTTACATGAAATGAAAATAAGGCATCAAATATAGATTTAGTTTTTAATTTATATTGGAAGCGTTCTTTAGTTCTCGTATCTTATTTTTAATAAAGTTAATAAATATAATAGAGCAAAATTTTTGTTTTCAGTCAAAAATAGTATAATAACGTAAAATAAAATATGTTGTATTATTTAATAGGTACATTGAAATGCCATATGTTTCAATGTTCTTTTGTATAAATATAATACTATACAAATGTATGGTTACTACGAAGTGTCATTTTTTGTAACTGTACGACTACATGATTATTTATTTTATTTTTATAATTATAGTGGAACACATATGGATACGAATTCAAACTATAAATCTATATGATTTTCTCTCATAAGTAGTGGTACAATCATAGATATTAGAAGCATTCCATGATATGTATGATACGAGGTATTGATATGAGATAGTATTTTTATAATATTGTATTTATGTTCCATAAATTTCCTTAGTGTATCTATTTATAATTTGTTTATTATAATGAAAAAATATTAAAAACTATTGGATCAAACCCATTATGTATTGTGAATGCCAATATTTATTTTCACACTGGTAGAAGACAATTTATTACAATGTATATATTATTATTTTGTATTTCATGAATAGGCGAAAGTAGTACAAAATTATTCATGCATTATTGAATTATGAACTATTCTTTATCACCAAGGAAACGCTTTTTGATGCAATGTAAATTTTTAAAGCTACATTGATTTATTTTTTTAATTGAAACTTAAATTAAATTAAAATTTTGGGATCGAAATATTGGGATTTAATTTTAGATTAGATTGTGAACATTCAGGGTAAAAACGAACATGTAATCGTTTAGCAAGTTAGTACTGGTAGTTTTAAATTGTTAGGAAGGCAGGTTGACTGCCTTGAATTGATTCGAACTTGTCTTGTTGCGAGTATTGTTCTCCTTGTTTGATACAGCTGGACCAATAAGAGAACACCACGGATGTCCTTGCAAAGTTGATTGGAAAGGGATGTATTTAAGCGCCCTCTCATAATTTTCGCCCTTTTTTTGGTTATTTTCGTGATTAAGTTGATTACAGTGCGCCGTGTTTCTTAAATTTTTTTTCCGCAAGGGATTTTGAGGTAAGCACCAAATTTATTGTACGTTTCATTGAAATAGTCTTCCTGCTCTGATATTAAATTAATTTTGTTGTCTTTTTTATAGGGAAAAATTAAATTCATAGAAAACTACAGAGCAATCTGAATAACTTATTCTCGAGGAACAATAGAGCATAATAGAATCGTGCAAGTTACATTTGGTTCAAGCTTGCAAGAAAAGTGAATTAAAATTGAACTTTGTTAATAACTTTAATTGAGATTTGGAAAGGTATTAATTTACTAATATTTATCTGGAACTGTTTTATTGTGAATTATTAAGGGGAGTTGAAGGCCCCATTCCCGCCCATGTTAAAAGTAAGAATTTTAGGAACACATATCTGGGTAACCATAGCAACTAACAGCATGAAATTTTTTATGCTTGATTGTTGCATCATAATAATTAAAAAATAAACTACAATTAGCTTGATAGGTAATATAACTTGAAAATTATAAATTTTTTTTCAATCGCAAATTTTTTTTCAACCATTTTTAATATTATATATATATATATTTCTAGTTGAAGAATTTTATTCATTGTAGTTTATCTTGTACATTACATATATACAAACAGCCAGTAAAAATTTCAAAGCAATTACTCTACTAGTACCTGAGATAATGGTTCCTAAAACTAAAAAATGCAACTTTCGGAAAACGACATAAATGTAAAAAATCAGCTTATTATTGTGAATATTTTACCTTAAAATCCACCTGGGCAGTATTGAGAGGATGCTCCTTCTTCTTCTTCAAGTTTCTTTCTTCTTTTAGCAATTCTGGATTCTTTGGTTGCATCCTGTGCTGCCCGTTGAGCCTTTTGAAGTCGAACCTCATCAGTTTTTTTTTAGCGCCACAACAGTGTTTATACCGTAGTTAACAATCCCAAGTTCTTTCAAAACATTTAATCTACCTAAGTTTCCATCATTGAATGTCAAGATTGCATCAAATACCCCTATTTCTAAAGTTTTCAGCCAACAAATACATTCTTAGGTATTCTACTCCAGACTATATTGTTGAAAGACTCGTTAACGTTTTGGGTTTTTCTATGTAGGCATTTTTTAAGGAGACTAGGATCAGCCAATGATTGAAAAATAGGTTTTATAACTTCCATTACTGCAACAGGAACTGTATTTTTATGCTTGAAGTCTTTTTTTTCATAAAAAGATTTATTGTACTTGCACCAAGTTTCCGGTGCAGGTGGACATAGTCTCTGCTTCCTGCCTTGGATTAGCATTTGTAAACCTGTTACCGTGAAACTTACGTTTTTTTATTTGCACTCTCGGCATATTTACAACTAAACACTAAAATATTTCACTATTATAAATAATAAACACAAACAACAACACTTTGTTTACCTTTCTCACTGAAAACCAGAAAACAACAGTAAACAATACTAGGTTAGTCTAAGCAGACAAGAAAAACAGCAATAGACAACAAATAATATGCAGTAAGTGTTGCCAACATTGATTTTTCTTCAACCTTTACTCTTCACTTTGAGTACTATGCAAAGTGCAAACAAATACAGAAATAATTATCGTCAATAGAAGTTGGTGAAAGCTGAACTGGTCGCAAATTGGCTATGCAGACTATTTTATAAAATTAAATAAAAAATACTTAGAACAACTTTTATAGGCCATGTTTGGTATCAAAATGTACAGAAAGATACAGAGAACAAATTTAGCTAAAAAAATTGTTGTGTTATTTTTTTGACCCTTCGACCTTCAACTCCCCTTAATTGGAAATTAATTGAACATTAATAATTTGTTTGAGAGAGTTGTAATCTGAATTGCAGAGACTTGAAAGTTAAGGTTCAACTAGTGTAAAGAAAAGTTTAAATTTTTATTTTTTGAATTGTGAGTGTACAAAGAAGTGAACATTTTTATTTTAGTTATTTCCAAGTGGTATTAGATTTTTATTTTAAAACTTTATTATTTTATTTTAGAAGATAGCTTTGATTTTTAGTTTGACATATTTGATTAATATTTTTTATTTCTTGCCAAAGGAATTTTTAAATTTACTAAAAGGTTTGTCAATTCCATGTGGAAATTAGAGTGATAAAGATTCTGAAACGTAGAACTTATTAATTTGCCAGTTTAAAATCATTCCATTGTTTTTATTTAGAACTGCGATTTTTATTTTAGACAAACCAGATAATATTTAATAGTTAAACAATTTAGTAATAAATTGTACTGGATATTCACTAGGAGCTTACTAATCAAAAAAATATTTTATATCGTCTTGGATGTCTCATTGATAATTTAAATATTAATACTCTGGAATATTAATATCTACAATCCAAGTCGTTATATGCAAACTACTGTGTTATTAATGTATCACAGGAGGTATATCGTGGTCTTTTTTTTATTATTGTATTTTAACTACAAACATAGGAGGTAATTACAAGAGTGTATAAATTGATTTAAATTAGTCCAAAAACTACAAAAATGTGTTAAGAGTGAAAAAGGTATGAATACAATTATTTGGACTTCCACCATAGCTTTAATGTTATTTGATTGTTATGTTATTAGATTATGCTATCTATTCTCTAATAATTTTAGCCTGTAATAAGGAGAATCAAACTATTGAATCGTCAGATGAAGGAAATAGACCCGTTAAAATATTTCCATATACCAATGTAACTTAGTATATAAAAATGACTGTTAAAAAAAATTAAACGCAATTACCAAAATTACAAAAAAATATATTTAACATCGTATTCTTTGTTTGACGTATAATATTCAACCAGTTGTATTTTTAAACAAAACTATATGCTAATTAAATGTTCCAAGCAGTAAAATCCAAAAGTTGATAATAATCTAGCATTACAGATGCATAGTTCAAATAGGTTTTTTGAATTGACTGATCGCTTTTTTGGACCACTGGTCTATGAAAATATTAAATAGAATAAGATACTAATTACAGTACACATTTAATAGTAGTGATGAATATCCTCGGTCACAGACAGGAGTTGGAAACCCCGATATCTGTAATTCAGATCCAAAGTCGTCGCCTTAGAGTGGGCAGAGACCACGGTTTTTCAAGAGAAGTTTATAGTTTAAATGGTTATAGACCTACAATATAAGTTTTAAAATAGTAAATTTAGACTACTAAACACTTAAAACAGCATTCCATGGTGCAAGTGATCTTCTTAATTTCCTGAGGTTAGAGAGAGTACCATATTATGCATCAGTGGCAAGTTTTATATTCTCTAATCCGTTTATTGTTTGATTATATTTATTATAGAGCCATACTATTTTAATGCGCAGATTAATAAACATTAAACACATAAAAGATTAGTGTATTTTTAAAGATGTTATGTTTAACGTTTACTTTAGATAGTATGAATCCACTGGTATTGTTATAATAAAGGCTTGTGTATACGTTTGTACTACAATATAACGATTTGTGATATTTTACATTCCATTCTATTTCTCTTTTGTCCTGTTGGTGAAGAGCCTGTCATGGAAATATGGCAGTGACGTAGGATAAAAAGCTGTCCTGAAACTTCAGGACAGACAATGTCATGGTTTGTAACTCCTTATTAACGAGGAATACAACCTATTTTATCCTTGTATTTGAAGCGATATACATGAAATGTTGTTGATATAGTAATAAATTTACTGCAATATTATATGAATAATTATTTTCTGTGGATAACTTTGGATACAATGTCTGAATTACAAATTGAATGAATGTTATTTTGAGAATAACAAGGACACACTTTACATGGCGTTCCATACTCTTTCTCGTAGTTAAAATTTAAATTAGTCTGCATATAATTCATTTATAATATAATTAATTGTCAAAACAAATTAAAATGCACATAGAAAATCTAGCCATTTATAATTAACCCCTGCCCATTTTACGTTGAATTTGGCATAGGTTTGTAATTATGTAACCGATATTTATACCTGAGAGATTTATAAAGTGAACCAAATTATTTAATACGCAAGTCACTGTTTGCTCTTATTTTTTCGTTCAATCACATTATAAAGTAGATTTCTAATAAATTAATACTTAGTGTTCATTCAATACTTATGGGACACTTTATCAAAGTATTAATAAAAAAGCACTAAATATTTATCACACCGTTAGGATAAAATTAATGAGAGGAAAATTATAATACAAGCATATACTGATACTGGTATTTAATAAATCAAATTAAATAATTTCTTTGGAACAAACAAATTATTCTCAGACTGTTCTAAATATTAACTTAATAACGCTCTTTTTTATTGTTTTATTAACCGATTGATACGTATTTATTCTATAAAATTCCCTAGTAAAGATAAAAATGATAGTATTATAAATAATATAAATTAAAAGATACAAACGTATGTCAAAAAATGAATTCTAACATTTAAAAAATAATTTTTAATTGTACGTATAATGTATACATCCATCTAAAATAAAAGCATAATGTACCTTAAAATATATCCAATTTTAAAAATATTTCTGTATTCCTAGTAACCAAATATGTAATTTGAATTCCAAATACGGTTATAACCAGAGCAGGTCGTGATAAAACTTAAGGTCAATTTATTCTACCGCATAATTCTTCCAGAACAGTGAACTGTTCATTTCCAACTCAAACCCTTTACATTAGTTTCGTGCGCTATTGTGCGTTGAATTTATTTTTGTACAAAATTTATTTTCACAGAAATCGTAATTTATTTGTTTGTATTTAAATTTAAAGTTTTTATTCGTGTGGGAATAGTAAAAATGCACAGTGTACAAAAATTAGAATGTTAAAAATAAGCCCAAAGCCATTATGCATCGCAGTAATAATCCCTGCTAAACATAAACCCCGAAACCCTTTTCTCAATTGCAAAACTGAAATCATTAAAAAATGAATATGAAAGGTGTTCAACTACTAACCAGCCTACCAAAGGTATTGCGATGCGGGTTATCTCAAAGCATTCCTGTTGCAGTGTAATTTTTAGTTCATAGTAAGTACCTTTTGATAAATAAGCTGGTATGAAAAACGCAGTGACAAGTATGGTTTGAGATTAGTTCTCATTCATAATTAAAGTCCTAATTATAAATCACTCACAATACTTGTTGGTCTAGTACACGAAGGTACAAGGATTAATTGGAATGAGATGATCGTATAATGCAGTTGCTGCAAGAATAAATTTACAAAATTACATACAAAGTCTTGTTTATATAGTATATATGTACATGGAAAAATATTATCATTATTTTCAGACCATCCCGGTTGGATTCTAATTCTCTGTGTCACTACTTCCTGGAGTACAATCAGAATTCTCATTAGTGCCCTAAAAGAATGCGAATGGAGTTCCCTTTGTTCCATTTTCTGTTAACAAGACCTCAGTTGGAGTTTTACACACTGGTAAACTAACATCATTCACAAAATAAACGTAACTTCAGAAAGTGAAACTGCACACCAACTTAATAATTCAGACATGACGTCCGAGGGGTCTTAATTTAATATTATTTTAAGGGTTTCTACTTATATCTGCTGAAATATTGTATTTACCGAAGTGACTAATTTTTTAGCAGGCTGGTGATGTATGTTTTTCTCGGAGAAAATACCTTTTATTTGAGTCACGGAACGTTATGCATCACGCATGTTTGCACTGTAGCCGCTAGGGGTGGAACTAGCTAGCCTTTTTTGATGTCAGTGCCTTTGCCTGTTCGGTGGCTATATAGGAGTGCTAGTGACAGGTTATTGTCGCTCTATGTTTAAGTGAGTACTTCTTTTGGCGGGCAATGGATGTACGTTTTTACACGGGGAAAAAAATTTCGTTTTGCATAAACGTTTATGTTTTCCACATACATTCGAAGTAGAATAACAGTTTTACTGAAACGAAATCTGACCGTTACATAAACATGTGATATAAATTTATAGACTTTTACGTTAGTAATCTTCAGTTTGGAGAGATTAAATATCAAATATAAACCTCAATAACATACAACATTGTATGTGATTCGGAAAAAACTAAATACCTCTCTAATGTAGTAGTGCTTAAGTATGATTTGTTTTCTAACTGTTCGATCAGTTTATCATATTTTTATAGGCGTCAATGATGTTCGAAATATCGCATCGTCTGGATCTACCCCTGATTCTGCAGGCTTACATTGGTTATGCAATTTTTTCAGGTTAAGTTACGCTTAAGCACCAATTTAAATCTGTAAAATTAGTTAAGTCAATCCATACTCTGCTATTACTAAATATGTTGACTTTAAGGCATAAAAAAACTTACAACGCAAAAAAAACGGACGGACTTATATAAGTGAGTAGTATGAGGATAAAAGAACAACTGAGATTTTTGTCATGTATAGGACGCTTATAATCCGTAATATTTATGTATCATAACAACTTGATACCATTTTAAAAGGATTTTTAGAAGAGAGCTTTTAAGTTATTCTTTGATCTTTTTAAATTTTGTGAGCAGTTGTCTAACAAACTCCTGACACAATGTCCAAACATTCCTATAAAAATAATTGTTACTCCTTTTATTACCTAATTCATACAACTTAGTTTAAACTCGTATAAACTTCAATATTTTTAAGGAGCTTAAGTTATAATTTTTCATTAAAAGAAGTATTTTAATAGCTACAAGCACACTCCTAAACTTTGTATTTTTCTTTTCAAGTAACAAAATAAGTTCATGGATACTTTTTATATTTTGTCGTCTTTGTAAATTAATGAATTTTGTAAATGTCAGAGATATCGAAGTTTATCACGTGACAAATCTAAACAACCCTCCGACGGCTGACGGGGGGTTGTTGCGTACATTCATGATACATTGTCTGACAGTGACCGCACTGATTGAGAGTCAAATATTCATCCTCGTCTAATAGAACTGTCTGTGCTTCTCTACAGTACCGTCAGACAAAAGCTCTCAAAAGACATTAAGTATTCATGAACCAGACAAGGATGAATACGTAATTCAGTTTGACCCATTTACTATCGGATCGTTTTACACTTGAGAGTCTATTCCCCGAACCGCATTTGTACAAAGTTTCTATTAATTCGATTGTAGTTACAAACGTAAATTGTACGTGATAAAGTATTTATAAATAATATTACCTCCTAATAGTGTTATTTATAATTTTAAAGTAGTCAAGTGCAATATTCATTGATATATATATATATATATACAACAATATAACACAAATCAACAATTCCTATACGATTAACTTCCTTTTATAACATGTCTAATATAAATTACTTAACTTATTTATTTGTATTAGGATAATTCTAAATAACTTTTCTGTCGGTATTAGTGCACCGTTTGTATGTAGGTGGAGGTTGAAAGAGTATTTTCCTAAAAATCTTGTTCTTACTTGTGCCATAAAATCAATAATAACTTTGTTACTATTTGTTGAGAAGGAAAGCTTGATGCTTCACTAAGGTTTTTATTGTTCGGTTTCATTAAAATGTAAAAAACGTGATCGCGTATTTATGTTGATATTCATTAATCTAAACTGCAGTATGAGTGCCATGTGTCAGAGGTAGGAACAAAGTTTAATAATTGAATGGATTGTTTGGAGAAAAAGTATAAAGGCTTAGAGTTAAATTAAATACATTTTGATCACCAATCTTTAATAGTTCTGAATTAATTAAAATAACGTCAGATAAGATGGAGATTACTTTGTTTTTTCGATACTTCTTATCTTGGTCTTTTACTGCTTTCACTCTTGGGCACAACACACACAAGTAGTGATTATTATTTAATGCCTCAGCAATTGTAGGTATAACAAATTTATTAGCAAAATAATTAATTTAAAGTATAATTAAATCTGGGCAGCCATGCTGTCATCCAGAGGGAGCAGCCTACACCACTAACCACCGATGTTGAAATATTGAGGCAAAGGACTGGTAGATAAGTCTAGTTTACTACGGAGGAGCAATATTTCCAAGATGGTATAAGATAATATGGAATTGTTTTAGGAGCGCTCCAATCTCCACCCTTACCCTTTCTGAATATACCGTCGATCAAAAAGTTGTAATTTAATTCTTCTTACGCCTCAATTATATTAACAAAGAAGTAATAACAATTAATTCATCACAAGAACAAAGTATTTTTATCCCTCCAAGAACAATTTAAATGAAGATGGCTGTTAAAGTAATAAAGAAAGGTTCTCAGTAAAGTAATCCAATTAGATCCAAAAAGGTCCGTCCGCGTTTCAATCACAGTGGATGTAGAATATTATTTATCCTTGCAAAAATTTATTTTGTCTAGAATATTTTATACTTAACTGATTTTATTCTACTTTTTTGAAATCAATGTTTATTTTTTTAACAGATAAGTCAAATTCTAAGATTCAATTAAATTAAGCCATGTTGTTATTTCCGTAATATTCCTAATAAATCGACCAAAAAAGTTACATCACTGATCTCAGGTTTAAAATTTATTGTACATGTATCCAGTTTCACCCATTTAGTATCGGATCGTTTTACACTTGAGAGTCTATTCCCCGAACCGCATTTGTACAAAGTTTCTATTAAGTCGATTGTAGTTACAAACGTAAATATGATGTGATTTTTACATGCCGATAACGTAGTTCAGCTTTTTACTACCAGATAAAAAAATTAAAACTGATAATCAGCATACTTTGACTTGTGAATTAACCTGATGATGCTATATTCCATAGTATTCCTTTAGGTTGAATACTTCGACGATTTTAAACTTTATTGAACAGGGTTGAACAGAAAACCCTAAAATAATACATAGAACTAATTCAGAACTTGTTCAGTTACTGATTATTTCTGAGTTGTTTCGGTATAAATTCTTGTAGTATTATTAAACTCATATTCTTAAATTTTTTATAAATAAAACGCTATCCACGCGTGTCCCAACAGCGTCATTACATTAGACGATAGGAAGTACCCGTAAGATTGTACAGGAGATAGATGGAACAGGCAACCTTTCTGTTATATCAATTAGCACACTAAAAGATCAGCTAGTTAGCAAGTGGTTATAAGGCTCAGTGGTTAGCTTTATTTAGGTTTACGTAGTATTTACTGTACATTCTTTATTTAAACAAATTCCTGCAAAATAAATGTTGTAAAATAAAATAAACTTTCAAAGACTATCTTAAATTTATTATAATTTTTACCAGTATTGAGAAAATTTTTTTAGTTAAAAAGTAGTTTTTTATATAGTGACGAAAAACATTTAAATGGGGGATAGTAATTAGAAATCGATGAATCCAAACCGTTAACTGCAAACGTCATCGCAAATAAAAGTGTAGATTTAAAATTAAATAAATTAAAGTCAAAATTAAATCTAATTTTTTTGGAGAATAGTGGAGTAGAATATCATCTGCATACTGCAAAATTCATCCTTGCATTAGTGACGGTCCTTTCATTGGAGTAGAGCATGAAGGGAATAGTAGTTAGGGTATTTGATTACAGTATAACTAATTTATATTCAAATAGATGCGTGGTTTGCAATTTGGAGAACTTGAGCTATGTGACTTAAAAAGTAACTAAGCGAAAAGAGAGGTACTTTAAAGCATGAGAATATCATCGAATCTCATGCTTGAACCGATGATATTCTTTAGTCTATATTGAGAAAATAACATTTTATATACCAAAAAGGAACAGATATTCTGTTCAAGCTTTGTCCACCTCTTGATGAAGATTGTAAATATACAGAATATATTGTGTGCTACTCAAAGTAATTTCCCAACAGACACAACACTTAATAAATATTTATAAAAGTTGTCAGGTTTAAATAGACGGACGGACGTGGTGATTCCACACATGAATGTTTCATTGTTACCCAAACTTTATTTTGTCGAGTATTCACTGCCACAATATTTACTTGTTGCATATCAATTTCTGTTTAATTATATGGAGATTAGGCTCTACACTAGTCCTGTTATGTATAAAACAACAAAGATTTATTGAATTGAATAATAATATGAAATTTTTATAACATTAAAAGTGTAGCTCACGCCTCCAATACTACTACACAATGTTACTTATATTTTACATATAACATTTAAAAAATAATAATTAGTAAGAAAATCAGTACTTTCCGAAAATAATTTATTTTGTGACGGCCACCTACACACATCGACAAGTACAACACAAGCAATTTGTCTGTAATGTTCATTCATTTCGGAAATGACCTATACAAAAGCAATGTGTTTATTCTATACTCATAAAAGCTACTGCATAAACACATTACAGCATATAAAAATAATTTAATAAATAATATAAGTTATTAAATAATTAAGTTATGAAATTTTCAAAATTCACCGTTACTTTATTTGATTTAACTAAATATAAACTTTATTTTTATATATACATATAGCATACTGTGCTGTCATAGAATATTACCTCTTTGTATTTTTAATGACTTATGTTTTTATTTAGTACAAAAATTGTTTATGTTACTATTGTTATTATTACTTTTATTCAGTTGTGTGAGTCCGAAGATGTACTCATAGAGTACGAAAGGCCTCACAAAAATAAAAACTTTATATTATTGGAGAGTTTGTTTAAATTAATAACTAATATAAGATTGTATTGTTTAAAAAAATTTTAATTTGTGGTGTCTTTTAAATCTTGGCGTCTTTCTGGTGGAACGATAAGATCCATACTTGTCTATAATGCTTGCTTCACGTAAATTGATGCCTTATCAATGCATCTAAAAATTCTAATTAGTGACGTATAGCACATTTTTAGAGAGCATGTAAACAAATCTGTTAGTATAGATCAAAATAGGTAACCTCCAACCAAGGAATACTTATTTCCAGATTAATTTTTCCCTTAGAACTCCTTCCGCTCCAACTTGATCAGAGGCGTAGTTGCCAGGCACCCTTATAGATTTCATGACGTTATCAAACAAGAGGTGTAAATTTAGAAACATGTTATAATAAAGTAAAAATAGGCAAAAATGCATATATAATTTGCAAATTACACTAATTAAAAATTTTCAAAATATTTTACAGTTCGCTTAGCAAAAAACTCAAAATAATATTGAAATTTTATGACTAATTTAATTATCATTGAAGTTTCAAAAAATAATTTTAATATTAGCCTATTAGGAAGTAATTATCTAGGTAATTAATATACAGTTGGTTTATATAATGTTTTGAGTACATTTATTTCGGAAATCAAGCAGGATATCCTTTTAGTGCATTTTAGTAACAAATAAAAAAGATAATTATAAAATTGTAGTTGAAAAGAAGTATATCGCTTCTATAATTATAATCCTACTTTAATGTTGACTTAACCCTGCCCAATTTCAAACTATAACAAAGGTAGGAGCGAACAAAGATGGTGGCTTTATCTCGGGAATATTAATCTTTAATCCTGTATCAGATAAATCTGTTTTGCAGCGATGAGACAGAAATTTGTTATCATGGTGTGACAAGGGTTGGGGTGAACAAGGGATGGTGGCTTAATCTCGGGAATATTATTCTTTAATCCTGTATCAGATAAATCTGTTCTGCAGCGATGGGACAGAAACTTTTTATCATGCTGTGACAAGGGTTGGGGTGAACAAAGGATGGTGGCTTAATCTCGGGAATATTATTCTTCAATCCTGTATCAGATAAATCTGTTCTGCAGCGATGAGACAGAAAGCTTTTATCATGCTGTGACAAGGGTTGGGGTGGACAAAGGATGGTGGCTTTATCTCGGGAATATTAAACTTTAATCCTGTATCAGATTATAGTTGTACTGTAGCGATGGGACAGAGAGCTATTGTCATCATTCACTGATAAGGGTTGGGGTGAACAAAAGATAGTGGCTTAGTCTCGGGAATATTAAACTTTAATCCTGTATCAGATAAATCTGTTCTACAGCGATGGGACAGAAAGCTATTATCATCTTGCATTGACAAGGTCGGGGTAACAAAATATGGTGGTTTTATTTCGGGAATATTAAACTTTAATCCTGTATCAGATTATAGCCTTTCTGCAGATTATGCACTGACAAGGGCTCTAATACATTAGAACAGAATAATTTATACTCGTATGCAGTCTCATGGAAATAAGACCTAATCCTAAACATGCTGTGAATATCCTTCTTTACTATTCAATATTACCGTCATGGTGGGAGATTATATTTATAGATAAATCGCACCATTGGAGAACTACTCGGTTTTACCCTTTGGTGTCCTCAAATATTTTTTTTGGTTATATAAACACGTTTAAAATATTCTATAGAATCAGGATTTGGGTCTCAGGATCTAATGCACCTCAATGGAATACTGTTGATTTTTTCATCTTTTTTGCTGTTCCTGATATTTGCTCCTTGTTCCAAGTATATTTCGTTGCTTAAACTACTTTACAGTTTCATTCGTGATAGATTATTTGTCATTACAATAAATGTGATACAAGTTTATTAAAAATGGTGAATAATGTATTATCAATAAATTGGTTTTTTTAATTGCATCATCGAAATTCCCTCAGAGTTATCATAATTCATTACAATGGCATTGGGAACAATAAAATGAAAGCAATATATCCCAACTCTCATCATATTTATTTGATTTAGAAGGCTTGATATTTTTTAATCAGTCAACAATGGGTTTGGTTTTGTTAATAACTTATTGGGCGTAATTGGAGATTTCTAAAGTAAGTGGCATTTACAGGAATATTTCATTACAATTTCTCTTGTTTCTAGGAATTTGTGGCCAGAAATTTGAAATGCTAGTTTTTATTTATTCTGTGAAATCAAAGATCAAACACACTGGTTAGGGAATACGTATGTGTACTAAAAATGCCATAGTACTAATTTTAATTTTTCTGGAGATTCAAATAGTTTCTCCTGAATTGTAAGGCACTTTATTTTTTCTTCGCAAGGTTATTTCTTCGCAACTGTAGAAAAATATTAATTTAGAAGCACAATGTTGTGAGCTAATTAACCTTTGCTAATCACTATAATGTTTGAATAAGCTCAACAGTTATAAACCAATTACCATGTTAATACGTATATTACTAGTTAACGAAATACGAGATGTGTATTTTTGATATCTTTCAGATTACAGAATTTGCTTTCTCTTGTACAATTTTAATTTATAATAGTAAATAGAAACAAATATTTGTAATTAGTTAATAAAGAACACACCGTTAGTAGTTTTTTATACTGTACAGCGACACCAAACAAAGATGGCTGTGTAACTTACAAAGTGGCGACTTTGACAAACTGTTGGTGATCATTCAACGAGTTGCTGAGTTCAAATACTGTTATAGTTTTTAGCGGCAAAAGTTAAAATAAAATTTAATGTACCAAAAACTTTCTCTTTTTATTCATGGAGTACAAAGAATACATACAAATACAACAAAATAAAGTAACTACTCATTGTCGCTTAGCTACACGTACCCAATACAAGGTAGGATCACGTCAGATCCCGTATCGTCTCACAGGCTTCAAAATTCAAATGTATATCTCAATTTTTTAACAAAATATCATTCGTAAGCCCGACGTACATTCCCGCAGATAGACAGACGGACTGTAGAAGAATTTTACCTTGTCCAGGAGTGCTTGCAAAGTGTGCAAAATTTCAACTCTATAGCTTAATTTGTTCTCGACATTAGATATTCTATGGAACGTGAGGATTCTCTTAACAACCATCCAAATCACATGGAGAGATATGCACCATCATTGAATACGTCATGAAAAATCTAAAGTATATAGGTCAATCAATTTTCAAGATACTGTGCGTACAAATAGATGGAAGAGAATTTTGGCTAATTGCTGGAGAAATCTTTATCACTCAAGCAACAAGTCAAACCATAAACATGACTTTCTGCACTTCTTAGATTTTCAATAGATTTATTATAATTAATGTTTCAGTTAAAGTAGTTAATAAATTAATAAATTTTAGTGAAAATAATCCAAAAATAGTCTATATGAATTGTATTGATAAACAACCTGATTAACCTTGTATACAAATAAATATTAATCAACGTTTTATACACATACACACTGGCGAAGTGTCCTTTCGACACAATTGTGTTCAGTTCTTACGCTAAGAAGTGGTAAAAGATTACCGTATCAGCTTCCTCTGTACAATAAAAGAAACTGTAACATTAATTTAACCCGCAAATGCAATTCAATTACAGCCGCTTTTAACTCTGAAATACACGATGATTGAAGAATTAATAAAGTCGGTAAATCAACGGTTACAGTTAATTTTAACTGTCCCATATTTCGGAGATCAAGATCCCCTGTTGGTGTTAACATGCCTGGAGTAGCATTTCCGTGTGGAATAGCACTCATCAAACCACTACTAGTGTCAATAGATGTGGTAGATTCTCCCCCTAAGTTACGAGACAATACAGAGTCTGGCAAAGGTGTAAATCTCTCGGCACGAGGATTACGATTCTTTCTGTTTCTAGCATCAATTCGTTAACTAATTGAGTTGTAAGTTACGCCTCAGCCATGTATAAAAATACACTAAATTCTGGACAAATGTATTTACACGTTAATACGAGTTAAATGTAATAATCACGCAATTGATACAACGGTGGTTTCATATAAATACCTTTTTTAAAAATTACCTATGCTATGACAGGCTCTGCAGTTGGACGCTTGATAAACTACTGAACATGAAATGAAACACAACGAAAGATAAAACTTATAAAAATATATATTTGTAACCAGTTTAGAATGGGGTTACCGCGGTTTTTTCTAGATGGGGTTTCCATTATTTTACAAATATTAGTTCAATATTGCGTAGGCTACTATTAGAATTTTGCCTGAAATATTACGATAAGTAAAGCATGAAATCTTATATTGCTAAGAATCACTAAATCTATATGAATACTAAAATAAATAATAAAAGATTTAATAACTAGAAACTTTTTTATGAATTATTGTCCGCTGCTGCCAACTTATTATAAGTAAATAGGGAAAACGTTTCAAATTTACTACTAATTTGCTATTTCCCTTACATTTAAAAAGTAACATAATTTATGTAGGCAATATTTTATTCAGTATAACAAATTAAAACACCTCTTTTACTGTTTCCATGGAATAATAAATGTATTGAAGTTTGAGCACCTCCTGGCGGGTGCTCCCGTCCTTTGACAGGTTAAGCAGACGTGTAATGAGTGATATTATACGAATTCCACACGGAACCGTATAATATAACAAGGACCAAGTAATCTTACTAAAGGCATGATAAATGGACGTGTAATAACGTCATTCCAATATGATTGTAATCGTTATAAAACCGTAACCTGGAACTGATTTTCACCTTATGTAAATGTTTACACTCCACCGTTTTAAGAAAAATGTTATTTCAACTGATTTAACCAAAAACCTATAATAGACAACAATTTTTTACACCCAGGTGATGGATGTCACTGTTAAAGTTGATAAACTTTAAGTACTTGACGTTTCCCATCGTTTTACAATCGTAAAAGGAACTATGAGTTACATTCATTGTACAATTACTTCTACCCTAGATAACATTATGATTTGGTAAAAAAAGTTGCCTTTCATGTGTAACATGCGTGCTATTTAAGACAAATTAGAAAATTTAATTTAATAATGGCTAGACAAGTTAAAATATGTCTAATTTTTACACGTGCCGAGGTGGCGGGCGTTAATCCCAAAATTCAGTTAATAACTTAAAGCGTTTTTTGCTTTTAATTCCAATATTTCCGAATCGGTACCATTCTCTATTATCATTCACTGAAAATATTGTTTACAATCAGGGTCGCTTACATCACCTAAATTTGGTCATAATGAAAAATTTCTTGAAAGATTTGAACGAATTGTGTTATGTAAAACATTTGTTTTAGAATTTATTCTGCAAAGCAAGTTGGTAAGGTAACATTACATATTCAATTTCAACAGAGCATGATTTGTGAAAGTCAGCTTTGTGTAATGTATTATTCATCCTAGCCAAGTAATGTCTGATTAAGGATAGACCTTGGAGGTATCATTGTTTTTCAACGGAGTTGTAGATATTATTCTTGTAAAACTGAATAGGTAACTCTCTTAATCACCTGTGCTTTCAGTTTCGCCAACGTTAAGCATTGTCAGCGAGTGACGTTTTAATATTAATATAACAATAGAAGAGTAATTTTTGAGGAAGTTCTTTTAAGTATGCAATGTTATAACTTTCTTTAAAAAAAGATAACAAATGGCAAAAACTGTTTATCTGATTGAATGTTATCACGCTAAATAAATTGTTTTATTTTAATTAACACTGAAAAAACTACGTCGTATTTATCATACGTCACTAATTTTCTAAAAAGTATAAAAAATTCCTTATTCCAAGGAGAGGAAGAATACAAAAATTAAAAACTGCAGATTCATTCCAAATTCTTTTATTTCTAATATTTTTATAAACACCGAGTGCCAGTCACCGTTTATAATTTGCATTCAATTTGTACAGTAACATAGAGTACTTTTTCAAGGATTTCTAAGAGCAAGATTTGCTACTGTATCTTCATAGTATAATATTTACAGCTTAGAAAAATAACGCAACTGAATATTAAGCTTGATGTGATAATTACCAAACAATAAAAGTCAGGAACAAAGGTAACTGAAAAATATGCATTATTCTGTGTTTTATTTTGTAATTTGAGATAAATTTACATTTATTTTATGTAATCAGCAAAAGTTTTCATTCAGAATGCTCAATTTTTACTACTCGTTACGTAAAGCAGTGGTTTAAATTGTATAACTTTCAGAAAAATACTTTAAGCTTCTCGTTGCTTTAAGAAGAGACATTTGACTATTTTATTTTTTTTTTTAAATCTTACTTAGGAACATATTGATTTGATTGTAATTGAAACTACCTCATAGTACATTTCTATTATACTTTAACCAAGGATTAAAATATATTTATCAATTTTTTAAGAGTTGAGGAATAAAAAGAAACCTGATATCACATTTTAATATTTTAAAATAGGTAAAGTTATTATTATTGTATCCAATATTTTTATGTAATAATTTAAGCGGATCTAATGCTAAAATATAAATCAGGGTATCCTAAAATCCACTTGGACATGCTTTACCTTTTTTAAATTAAGAAACTATAACATTTTAAACAGTTTAATTATGGTGCTGTATATAATCAAAACGGCAGCTCACACGACATTAACTTGATGAAATAGCCGCTGTTATTACTCTCAGAGGTGTGACGTCAGATTTTGTATCTGAGTTAACCTTTTTATGGGTACTTAAATGCCAGTTTGAATATTTTCTTCTTATTCTCCGCACAGGCAACAGACCCCACGGGGACGAGTAGAATATGATAAAATAGGAGGGAAATCCTTTCCGAAATAAAACTAAGCAGCTTTGAATTCCAGGCGCTTAGTCAAAAATACAGGAATAAAATAAAACTATGAAAACATTCTTAATTTCTTCATCGACTTTTAAGAACAAAAAAATCAATTTCTACTGTATATAATGGAACTGTGCTTTTGACACGGTAGATTAATCGAACACAACCTGGAGTCAGTTAGAGAAGCGGGAGCTGTGCCCCATATTAATACTAATGTTACCACTAGGTAAGGTAATGTTAATCACTAGGTAAGAGATATATCGTAAAATACTAGTTTTATGAACAACCACCACGCACTACGTAGATCGTACAATACGCCCGAGATGACTCATTTTTAAGTTAACACCTGACTGTTGACGTTGTAACAGCTGTTACATTAAAGTAGTTAATTTGTATTATTTTTGTTAGAAAAGAATAATTATAATTGCTGTCTAGTTTGTGCTTCTATCTTTTGCATTTTAGTAAAACTACTTAGACACCACGTGCTTCGAAGCGTGCAAAAGTAGGAGAAATTACGGTGCTTCTGCTTGCTGTTTTCCGAACATTTTTTTTGAGGCATTCTAAATAAAATTGGATACTATTTTTCACTTTTAAATCCATGAAAATCGAGGTCTTATTTCTAAATAAAATTAAACAAAACTTACAAACGCCTCAAAAATACATTTACATTACCAACGACTAAATTACACTTTAGATATTTATTCACGTTATTGGTAGATGTTTGCTTTGATTAATAAACTTTAAACGACATATTTAAATATTACTAGGCGCAACTAAGTCAGTACACAACTACGCTGGCATACACTGAACGTCTGGCATCTTTGCGGTTAAGGCATTAACTATACAAACAGTTGAATTAAAACCCAGCTGGATATGTATTGGCTATTGAAATTGTCTAACCGTGCAATAAGCTGAACAATTGGGAGAACATTACCGAAGCCCACTTGATGGATGGAAAAGTGTCATTTGTATTCTATGGGAATAGAGCATAAATGAGGCTACAGGTTTAAATGATGAGGTAGTACATATCAGATGACCAATATTGTACTACTCGTCGCGTCTGAGTAGCTTTAGTGACCTGGAACATCACACCGTCATTACGGGTTACCTTTTGCTACAAGAGTTTGCAATGGGGCTGGATAGTAGTAAATGACTCTCTAGTTTCAATATCCGTAATCACGCAGAATACATGTAATTACTAGCCAACTACAGAATTGTCGATATTGGGTAAGCAATTATTAATAGGTGATCGTATTGATTTAATTAACGTTGATAATTGTTTAAGCATACAGGTAGATGAAGTTATTATACAAGTATTATACGTTATAGGGATTATATTATTTTCTACTGGGATATGTCATGAAACATAAATTATAACTTATTAACCGTATCCAGAGTTAAACACAATGAAAAACTAATTGAGAAAAACTATATTTCTTTAGATATACCGTAGCTGGAAAGGGTTGATTCAATGTGAATGTTTATTTTAGCGGTGCACATTCCTCTTTCTTTGTTTTGTTCTCTTAAGAAAAGCGTATAAGTTACACCTAGTCCGGTATAAGGACCTTTACGCTGCTTCCGGAGTGACAGGATATTCTGAATGGGTAATTTGGGGGTAAGGGCCGCCTCCTGTCAAGATCAACGTTGAAGAATTTAAGGCACTGATTTCAAGTCATGTCCTTTCGGAAGAAGGGGAAGTGTGCTCTAAACCAGCCTCTCCAGTCAAAGCAGGCAGGGGGTGGAAAACCCTTATGTTTTGGCTAGCAAGAACCTTTGACTCTTAGGAAACGAACCCCATCAACTCCAACAGTAATCTCCCGCAGTAGGTTAATCTAATTAATTACCCTTTAGCCCCAGAATCTTAAAAATTTTTTGTTAGTGATGTGCCGCCGCTTCTGGAAATCAGTAAGGTAGGTCAGATTTAAGTGACACATCGTTTTTGCTGTCCCCAGTGTGGATTCAAATGGAAGGTATAAAGAGCCAGTCACAAACTTGACTTCTGGAATCTTGAGTAATGTTCGTCTGAAGAGAACCTAAAACAGGTCGACTTCGAAGAAGCTCTAAAGAAATTCCACAAATGTTCTCGACATCACAAATACATATAGTGTTACCTAGGTGAATAGGTGTTCTCGTATAATAAGGTACACAATTGAGTGCATTAAAATGTGTTAGACACGATCTGTTATCACGGTGGAACAACTGAGTTTTCCACACGTAACGTATCTGTGGATGGATCTGGAGCTAAACTCAATACATTAAATTAATGTTCAATTATAATTTCAGATGTTAAGTAGCAGTGTTTTAATTTTTTTTATTAACGATCAATCACCCAGATATTTAAGATTTTTAAGTAACTGTAATTAAACATTATACCTATAATTATATACCTAATCATTATAGTATACCTCTTTAGTGAGAAATAGATACGATGTCACCTCTACGATTTTCTGTCATAGAAACTACATTGAGTGTCTCGTTTATTGATTTGTGACCCAGAATGTATAAATTGATTTATCTAGGATGTTTAAATAAGAAGCGTTGTTACTTTCGTTATGCTTTCACTCTATAAATGTAAATAAATTAAAAATATTGTTAAAATGATTAATAACATGTTTGTGCTGACATAATACAATGTTTACACGTAACAGTTGAATACATTTAACAACTGGCTCTTTGAATTCATATAACACAACTTTAGAGCCAAAGATGGAATTTTTGTTGCTTTAAAGACCATTGGGGCGTAGCCTGGAAGGATTTACGTTATAAGAATAGGCCTATGTTCATCTAGGGACCTTAAGAATGTTGATGTAAAATTTCAGTCAAATCGATTAAATAGCTTATATATATATATATATGGAAGCAAAATAAACAAACAAAGACACTTTCGCAATTTATAAGATTAATAGGATATTCCATATCAAAATATCTGTGGTTTGTTTTTAGTTTTCACTGCCCAAGAGGAAAAACTTAAATTCTGAGCTACAAAAAAATTAAAAAAAAAACACTTTTAATAGTGTGGTATTTATAAATTCTTTAAGAGTATCAATTACGTTACATGTAGAAGAAATAAGGTTTTGAGTTTGTAGGAAAATAAAATTTAACCATGTTTGAGATGTAGCCTTGAAAAGTGTGTTATAAATAAGTATAACACAATATAAATAAACCTTTTAACACTTTTTTTGAAACTTTTATTTATCTTACAATGTACATTTTGAAATTTGTGATTTCATCTTCAGGTACTAATTAAGGTTAAGTTATGAAAATAAATCGCTGCATTCAAATCAATGATTGACAGATTACACAAAAATCCCATGAAAACTGAAGATTTTTATAAAGAATTAAACATTATTAAATACATAGCCCAAAATAATGGATATAAACCAAGCATGATTGATATATTATCGAAGAACTACACAAAGAAAGAAAATAAGAAGAAAGAGATATCAAATACATTCAATCAGATTACCTTGGTAAACATTGTCACAAAATTAACAAATCATTTTATAAACAAGGATATCAATTGGCTTTCAAAACCTCGAACAACCTTGGACTTCTAATCAAAAACAAAAGCAATTCAACAAACCAAAATCAAAATTCAACAATAGTGGAGTATACAAATTAAATTGCAGCGATTGTCAATCCCACTATATTGGACAAACCGGCCGATCCTTCAAAATTAGATTTAATGAACACATAAAAGCATTGAAAACATCATCAAATTCAAAATATGCAGACCATTTAAATAACACCTGCCATACATACTACACTAACATCGAAAACAATCTTGAAATTTTACACACAAGCAAAAAAAGTCGCTTATTATCTATTTTAGAACATTTTGAAATTTTACAAAAGTGCCAAAATTAATCATAATATATTATTAAATGACAAAGATTTTCTAACAAAAAATGTATTATTCGATAGACTTTTAAACAATATACATTGATCACACATAAAATTAAATACAACAAATTTAGCCACCAAGGTAGTGAAAAAACACATGACAAATTGGTTTTAATTATGTATTTTCATAACTTGACTTTAATTAGTACCTGAAGATGAAATCACAGATTTTGAAATTTGCATTGTAAGAAAAATAAAAGTTTACAAAAAAAGTGTTAAAAGGTTTATTTATATTGTGTTATAAAAATTTAACCATTTTGTCCTATTTTAAATTTTTTATATACATTGCTTCCAAGGTCATAAACCTTTGTATTAAAACATATGTTTTAACGTTGTAAAAATAAAAGTTAACAAATATTTCACGCTTTGCTACAAAGATTTTCCTTCAAATTGAAGCTTTTGCTTACAAATAACAGTTGAATACATTCAACTGGCTCTTTTAATTCAATTACACAACTTTGGCGACCAAGGTGGGATCTTCTGGTGTTGTAAAGACCAGTGGGGCGTAACCCGGCAGGATTTACGAAATAAGAATAGGCCTATAATGATCGTAGGGCCCTAGGAATGTCCATGTAGAATTCTAGTACAATCCGTTGAATATTTTATACGTGAAAGCTAAGCAAACAAACTACCAAAAATTTATTTCCCAATTTATAAAAACTATGGTGTCATAAGCCAGAGTTTAAAGTCTGGAATTTTTGGTGAATAAATGGAAATTCTGCGCAGAAAAGCAGTCGCATCCGTTGCGGTACAAGGAGCAGCGCCCTCCCTGTGGACACGTCATGGGGGGGGGCGACTTGGGCCAGCTAACTCCGTACTGCATGAGCCTAGCATGACATATTTATAGTTTTATGGCCTAGACCCCGGATGCCATTCATCATAATTGTGATGGATGCGGAAGCGGAGCAAACCTAGTTTTAATTAGGAATAACTAAAATGTGATACGACTTCTCCCTGCAGCGTAGCAGTAAGTGCTCTTTACTTACTTGCTAAAATCGGTTTAAGATATTAAACATCAATTCTCTTTGCACTCAGTAATTTCAATTAATATTGGTGGAATGTTATAAAATTTCATACCCGTGTATCATAAGTAGGAAACATACAATTACCAATATGAACTTTAATTAGAAATTAATATAAAGCATGATAAACAAAAATTGGATATAATAGGTCAAGCGCAATTAAACTAATAATTATTACAATACAACATGCGTAAGTATGCGATATTATTATCACATTTTCTAAAAAAATACAAATATTGTATTTATTGTATTTAAAAAACCCGTATAATACATTATATTATATTCTTAGTATATTAATGATATGGGGACCATACAAATACTTATGACCTCTGTGTATTTAAAAATGATTAAAGAATATTATATTCTGCAAGAATCCAAAAAACTCAGTAGTACTTTGTTGTAATTGATTGGAATTCCAATAAGGGTTTGCCCACTAGCATCATATAGTCTTTTTAGGATTTTTGGATTCCCAAGGGAAAGACAGGAAGTCCTTAGTTGCTGGTTCCAAATTAGTCTGATAAGCCATCCACTGCGGCCGCAATCCTTAAATAATTGGGTTAGATGATATAAAAAAGTTTTGGATTAAATCCTTGTTAGTAGACATTCGAGAGTATTTACTAGTATTTTGTACCCGAAAACACTTGAAATATTTATTTCTTGACTCCTGCGCCTCTTCCGACAAACACCTGATTGGTAAAGTAACGGAGTAGATTAATATTTTCTAATGAATTAGAATCATGTGGTGGGAATAAGACATGATGAATCATTAATATAGATTTATCTAAGCGTTTTATTGATAGTTGTAAGATCAGGTTTTACTGATCTATTAAAATTTCCCACGTATATTAACATTTAAAGCCTTATAGAATATGTATGAATAAAAATAGCTAACCAATAAATAAAAGCTTATCAGGGTTAACAAACATTTTAGGAATATTAAGGCATAATGCTAAATAGCACATTGTGAAGACCGTAATTGAGAAATGATGCACTAATGAATAGTTTATTAAATCCCACAGTAAACAATGCAAATATGTTACAATATATCACTGTGAGATTCATCTCTTGTACATACGTAACTTAGCTAAACCGATTATGTCTCTAGAGATATCTAACTGTGTTGAAGTTATTTAATATACAAGTTTCTCTACGTAATTCTGAATATCCTTTTCATTAGCGAATCTTGCTTCTAGTTTTAATATATGTTAAATTGATTGTAATAACTGAAGGAAAACTATATTTCGTAACTTATCAAATGTGGGGATATTACATTTGATGTAATATTGAAATGAAATGAAAATGAAATGAAAATTTCTTTATTTAAACAGGCAAAGTTAGGGCCTCATGGCCCTTTCTTACACTTAACCTGTCTGATCAATAATAATAATAATAATAATAATAATAATGATATTGGGGAGTTAGCGAGGTTTAATTAATATAAACGTGGAATTTGGATTCATCACCATATTGTGTTTCCAAATACGGAAAACACGTCATCTCTTTGATTTAATTATAAGCTTCCCAACTTATTTTATACTATCATCCAAGTGAGGGTTTTACTTTGTTTTGTAAAGGATAAATCACAGTTTAATTACACACCTCCACAGTTCCAGTTTAGAGTTACACTTTGAAGTCTGCGTCGATTAAGGTATATTTGACTTTTATTAGGTGGACAAGCTACATGCAGTAGTATCAAAAGTTCTATTAAGCTAAAGTACGACCACTCACGTTAATATCCTTTTCCTATTTAAATCATATAAAGAACCAACCGAAAGTTCTGATGGCCTCAAGGTCTAATATATCGCATTCTGGATTTGAGTTAAAATTAAAAAAACCTATTGTATAAAACTGTGGGGTACTAAAAATTTTATCCCGCAGAGGTACTTTTTTTAGCGTATCATCATTTATAACCCCGTATCAGATAAATCTGTTCTGCAGCGATGGGACAGAAAAATACTATCATGCTGTGACAAGGGTTGGAGCAAACAAAGGATGGTGGCTTAATCTCGGGAATATTATTCTTTAACCCTGTATCAGATAAATCTGTTCTGCAGCGATGGGACAGAAAAATACTATCATGCTGTGACAAGGGTTGGAGCAGTCAAAGGATGGTTGCTTAATCTCGGGAATATTATTCTTTAACCTGTATCAGATAAATCTGTTCTGCAGCGATGAGACAGAAAGCTATTGTCATCTTGCATTGACAAGGGTCGGGGGTGAACAAAAGAAGGTGGTTTTATCTCGGGAATATTAAACTTTAATCTTGTATCAGATTATAGCCTTTCTGCAGATTATGCACTGAAAAGGGCTCTAATACATTAGAACAGAGTAATTTATACTCGTATGGAGTCTCATGGAAATAAGACCTAATCCTAAACATGCTGTGAATATTCTCTTTTATTATTTCAATATTACCATCATGGTGGGAAATTATATTTATAGATAAATCGCACCATCGGAGAATTACTCGGTTTTACCCTTTGGTGTCCTCAAATATTTTGTTTGTTTTATAAACGCGTTTAAAATATTCCATAGAATCAGTATTTGGGTCTCAGGATCTAATGCAACTCAATGGAATACTGTTGATTTTTTCATCCTCTTTGCTGTTCCTGATATTTTTTCCTTGTTCAAAGTATATTTCGTTGCTTAAACTACTTTACAGTTTCATTCGTGCTAAATTATTTGCCATTACAATAAATGGGATACAAGATTATTAAAACTGGTGAATAATGTATTATCAATAAATTGGTTTTTTATTTGCATCATCGAAATTCCCTCAGAGTTATCATAATGCATTGCAATGGCATTGGGAACAATAAAATGAAAGCAATTTATCCCAACTCTCATCATATTTATTTGATTTAGAAGGCTTGATATTTTTTAATCAGTCAACATTGAGGTTAGGTTTTTGTTAATAACTTGTTGGGCTTAATTGGAGATTTCTAAAGAAAGTGGCATTTGCATAAAAAAAATTTTGGCCAGAAATTTGAAATGCTAGTTTGTACTTGTTCTGTGAAATCAGAGATCAAACCCATTTGTTAAGGAACACGTATGTGTACTAAAAATGCCATAGTACTTATTTGAATTTTTCTGAAAATTCAAATAGTTTCTCCTGAATTGTAAGGCACTTATGTTATTTCTTCGCAATTGTACAAACATATTAATTTAGAAGCACAATGTTGGGAGGTAATTAACCTTTGCTAATCACTATAATGTTTGAATAAGCTCAACAGTTATAAACTAATTACCATGTTAATATACTACTAGGTAACGAAATACGAGATGTGTATTTTTGCTATCTTTCGGATTACAGAATTTGCTTTCTCTTGTACAATTTTAATTTATAATAGTAATTAGAAACAAATATTTGTAATTAGTTAATAAAGAATAGAGCGATAGTAGTTTGTTCTACTGTACAGCGACACCAAACAAAGATTGCTGTGTAACTTACAAAGAGGCGACTTAGACAAACTGATGGTGATCTTTCAACGAGTTGCTGAGTTTCAAATACTGTTATCGTTTTTGGCGGCAAAAGTTAAAATAAAATTTAATGTTCCAAAAACTTTCTCTTTTTATTCATGGAGTACAAAGAATACATACAAATACAAGAAAACAAAGTAACTTCTCACTGTCGCTTAGCTACACGTACCCAATACAAGTTAGGATCACGTCAGATCCCGTATCGTCTCACAGGCTTTACCTAAATTTGCATACAAAATTAAAATGTATATCTCAATTTGTTAATGAAATACCATTCGTAAGCCCGACGTACATGCCCGCAGATGGACAGACGGACTGTAGAAGAATTTTACCTTCTCCAGGAGTGCTATCAAAGTATGTAACATTTCAACTCTATTGCTTAATTTGTTCTCGAGATTAGATATTCTATGGAACGTGAGGATTCTCTTAACAACCATAAAAATCACATGGAGAGATATGCGCCATCATTGAATACTTCAGGAAAAATCTAAAGTATATAGGTCAATCAGTTTTCAAGATACTGTGCGTACAAATAGATGGAAGAGAATTTTGGCTAATTCCTGGACAAATCTCTATCGCTCAAGCAACATGTCAAACCAAAAAGAATGGATTGCTGCACTTCTTAGATTTTCAATAGATTTATTATAATTTATTTTTCAGTTAAAGCAGTTAATAAGTTAATTAATTTTAGTAAAAATAATAAAAAATAGTCTATATGAATTGTATTGGAAAAGACCGGATTAACCTTGTATACAAATAAATATTAATCATCGTTTTATATTACACACTGAAGAAGTGTTCTTTCGACACAATTGTGTTCAGTTCTTACGCTAAGAAGTGGTAAAAGGTTACAATATCAGCTTCCTCTGTACAATAAAAGAAACTGTAACATTAATTTAACCCGCAAATGCAATTCAATTACAGCCGCTTTTAACTCTGAAATACACGATGATTGAAGAATTAATAAAGTCGGTAAATCAACGGTTACAGTTAATTTTAACTGTCCCATATTTCGGAGATCAAGATCCCCTGTTGGTGTTAACATGCCTGGGAGTAGCATTTCCGTGTGGAATAGCACTCATCAAACCACTACTAGGGTCAATAGATGTGGTAGATTCTCCCCCTAAGTTACGAGACAATACAGAGTCTGGCAAAGGTGTAAATCTCTCGGCACGAGGATTACGATTCTTTCTGCTTATAGCATCAATTCGTTTAACTAATTGAATTGTAAGTTACGCCTCAGCCATGTATAAAAATACACTAAATTCTGGACAAATGTATTTGCACGTTAATACGAGTTAAATGTAATAATCACGCAATTGATACAATGGTGGTTTCATATAAATACCTTTTTATAAAAATTACCTATGCTATGACAGGCTCTGCAGTTAGACGCTTGATAAACTACTGAACATGAAATGAAACACAACGAAAGATGAAACTTATAAAAATATATATTTGTAACCAGTTTAGAATGGGGTTACCGCGGTTTTTTTCTACATGGGTTTTCCATTATTTTACAAATATTAGTTCAATATTGCGTAGGCTACTATTAGAATTTTGCCTGAAATATTACGATACGTAAAGCATGACATCTTATATTGCTAAATATCACTCAAATCTATGTGAATACTAAAATAAATAATAAAAGATTTAATAACTAGAAACTGTTTTATTAATTATTTTCCTCTGCTGCCAACTTATTATAAGTAGGGAAAAACGTTTCAAATTTACTACTAATTTGCTATTTCCCTTACATTTAAAAAGTAACATAATTAATGTAGGCAATATTTTATTCAGTAGACAATTAAAACACCTCTTTTACTGTTCCCATGGAATAATAAATGTATTGAAGTTTGAGCACCTCCTGGCGGGTGCTCCCGTCCTTTGTCAGGTTTAAGCAGATGTGTAATGAGTGATATTATACGTATTCCACACGGATCCTAAGCACAAGCAACAAGTAATCTTACTAAAGCCATGATAAACGGACGTCATTCCAATATGATTGTAAACGTTACAAAACCGTAACCTAGAACTGATTTTCAGCTTATGTAAATGTTTACACTCCACCGTTTTAAGAACAATTTTATTTCAACTGATTTAATCAAAAACCTATAATAGACAACCATGTTATACACCCAGGTGATGGATGTCACTGTTTTAACAGTTGCTAAACTTTAAGTACTTGATGTTTTCCCATCGTTTTACAATCGTAAAAGGAACTATGAGTTACATTCATTGTACAATTACTTCTAACCTAGATAACATTATGATTTGGTAAAAAAAGTTGCCTTTCATGTGTAACATGTGTGCTATTTAAGCAAAATTTGAAAATTTAATTTAATAATGGCTAGACAAGTTAAAATATGTCTAATTTTTACACGTGCCGAGGGGGGCGGGCGTTAATCCCAAAATTCAGTTAATAACTTAAAGCGTTTTTTGCTTTTAATTCCAATATTTCCGACTTGGTACCATTCTCTACTATCCTTCACTGAAAATATTGCTTATAATCAGGGTTCGCTTACATCACCTAAATTTGGTCATAATGAAAAATTTCTTGAAAGATTTGAACGAATTGTGGTATGTAAAACATTTGTTTTAGAATTTATTCTGCAAAAGAAGTTGGCAAGGTAACATTACATATTCAATTTGAACAGAGCATGATTTGTGAAAGTCAGGTTTGTGTAATGTATTATTCATCCTAGCCAAGTAATGTCTGATTAAGGATAAACCTTGGAGGTATCATTGTTTTTCAACGGAGTTGTACATATTATTCTTGTCAAACTGAATAGGTAACTCTCTTAATCACCTGTGCTTTCAGTTTCTCCACCGTTAAGCATTGTCAACGAGTGACGTTTTTAATATCAATATAACAATAAAAAAGTAACTTTTGAGGAAGTTTATTTTGAGTTTGTAATTCTATAACCTTCTTTAAAAAATTCACTAATGGCAAAAACTGTTTATCTGATCGAATTTTAAGATCAGTAATTATTTTATTTTAATTGACACTGACCAAACTACGTCGTATTTATCATACGTCACTAATTTTGTAAAAAGTATTAAAAAATTCCTTATTAAAAGAGAAGGTTCAGTAAAAAAAAAATTAAAAACTGCAGATTCATTCCAAATTCCTTGCTTTATAATATTTTTATAAACACCGAGTGTCATTCACCGTTTATAATTTGCCTTGTACTAAAAATTTAATTTTACTCTTTCAGCATTTAAAAACTTAGATAAATTAACACCAGTAATGCTATAAATATTGTTCTTTCATCGCAATTACAAAAACATCTTATAATATAAGTATCTTAACCCAGATGATCGAATATATGGTTCTACTGATGTTTAGCTCTGATTATATGGTGCCTTAGTATCGAAAAAACATTTTTGCCATGCAAAACTTGCTTACATTGTGTTACCTATGAATTGTTCTTAAATGGAAGTTGCAGCCTTTACTCTAATTATCAGTGCATTCACTTTGTACACTAACATAGAGTACTTTTTCAAGTATTTCTAAGAGTTAGATTTGCTACTGTATCTTTATAGTATAAAATATTACAGCTTAGAAAAATAATGCAACTGAATATTAAGCTTGATGTGATAATTACCAAACAATAAAAGACAGGAACAAAGGTAACTGAACAATATGCATTATTCTGTGTTTTATTTTGTAATTTGAGGTAAATTTACATTTCTTTTATGTAATCAACAAAAGTTTTCATTCAGAATGCTCAATTTTTACTACTCGTTACGTAAAGCAGTGGTTTAAATTGTATAACTTTCAGAATAAGACTTTAAGCTTCTCGTTGCTTTAAGAAGAGACATTAGACTATTTTCTTTTTTTTTAAATCTTACTTACGAACATATTGATTTGATTGTAATTGACCATACCTCATACTACATTTCTATTATACTTTAACCAAGGATTAAATATATTTTATCAATTTCTACGAGTTGAAGAATAAAAAGAAACCTGATATCATATTTTTAATATTTTAAAATAGGTAAAGTTATTTTTATTGTATCCAATATTTGTTATCTAATAATTTAAGTGGACCTAATGCTAAAATATAAATCAGGGTATCCTACAATCTACTTGGACATGCTTTACCTTTTTTTAAATTACGAAACTATAACATTTTAAACAGTTTAATTATAGTGCTGCATATAATCAAAACCGCAACTGTTAGTACTATCAGAGGTGTGACGTCAGATTTTGTATCTGAGTTAACCTTTTTATGGGTACTTAAATGCCAGTTTGAATATTTTCTTCTTATTCTCCGCACAGGCTACAGACCCCACGGGGACGAGTAGAATATGATAAAATAGGAGGGAAATCCTTTCCGAAATAAAACTAAGCAGCTTTGAATTCCAGGCGCTTAGTCATAAATACAGGAATAAAATAAACCTATGAAAACATTCTTCATTTCTTCATCGACTTTTAAGAACAAAGAAATCAATGTCTACTGTATGTAATGGAAACTGTGTTTTGACACGGTAGATTAATCGAACACAACCTGGAGTCAGTTAGAGAAGCGGGAGCTGTGCCCATATTAATACTAATGTTACCCATTAATCACTAGGTAAGAGATATATCGTAAAATACTAGTTTTATGAACAACCACCACACACTACGTATATCGTACAATACGCCCGAGATGACTCATTTTTAAGTTAACAGCTGTTACATTAAAGTAGTTAATTTGTATTATATTTGTTAGAAAAGAATTATAATTGCTGTCTAGTTTGTGCTATTTTTTGCATTTTAGTAAAACTACTTGGACACCACGTGCTTCGAAGGTTGTTAAAGTAGGAGAAATTACGGTGCTTCTGCTTTCTGTTTTCCTAACATTTGGTTGAGGCATTCTAAATAAAATTAGATCCTATTTTTCTCTTTTAAATCTATGAAAATCGAGGTCTCACTTTCTAAATACAATTAAATAAAACTGTAATAACTTCTCAAAAATAAATTTACATTACCAACCCCTAAATGACATTTTAGATATTTATTGACATAGTTGATATATGTTTGCTTTATGTAATAAACTTTAAACGACATATTTAAATATTTGTAGGCGCAACTAAGTCACTACACAACTACGCTCGAACACACTAAGCGTCTGGCATCTCTGCGGTTAAAGCATTAACTATACAAACAGTTAAATTAAAACCCAGCTGGAGATGTATTGGCTATTGAGTTACAGATAACTTGATTAATAATTATTGGCATTAATTACACGTTATAAATATAGTAAGAATTTAGATTTAGTTTCACTTTAAACTGTTACTTATATAAAATGATTCTAAATTAATAAATTAATCTTTACTCCATTTTTCATACGATTTTCTATGCTATAAAAATCAGTTCTGTGGCAGTGGTTACCGTTGAAAAATAATCATAAAATGTTAAAATATTATTTTATTTATATAAGAACTACACAAATAACCTATACTTATATGAACCCTCTCCTTAACTGTATGTACGGAAAATGATGAATGTAATCATGTTGAAAAACCTGGTTGAGGTGTAGGTTTAGAAGTTAAGGGAGGGAGGGGATGTTTCATACCACGAAAATTCCGGAACTGAATTAGGAAATTGTTTGTAGTTCTCAAGATCTATTGGTAATACATAATTTGGATGATATATTTAAGACATACCAATTATATCCTTTATTCCAGTTTCCGTGGCCTGAAAAATCTATTTTCTCGATTAAGATATTTTCACACAATCATTATGAAAAATAACGTGAATTGATTTATTATTATTTAATTAATATAAAACGGTATTTCATATTATTTTACTTAATTCTGGTAGATCTACGCTTTATATCTTGCATTTTATACTAGAGATAAGTAATATCAATTCTTATTTTATAAGAAAATTATAGTTATTATATGTGTATATACATATTACTGAGACTAATTTTATAATGATTTTTTTAATGAATTACAAATGAATATTTTATTTTTAACAGCATTAGAGAATTCTTTCAGGTCAATTAAATTAAATTCTTTTTAGAAGTAATAATACAAAAGTTTGTAATATCGATTTTAATTGTTTAATAAATGAAAATTGACAAAACATCGCCCAAAAGATGCAAAGAGATTACTACCTCTTTAATTAAAACCTTCTTCAAAGACGCGGTAATTGCAGATTTAAATAACTCGGTAAATAAAAGATTGCATTTAATTGAAGGTAGGGACTAGTTGACCTAAAGGCAATGCCTTGTGTAAAAAAACCCCAACATTAGACCCAGTGTTGTAGATACCACTATGTGTTTAAAGTAATTAATTAATTATAACTATTATGCTCTGCACTGTATTTGTAATTAAACCAGAACACGTAAAAAATATCTTGGAAGATATTTGAAATAAAAAACTGTTTTAAACAGTTTAAACTAATAGTAATAAAAAAAGTATATTCTATTAGGGATATTTCAGAGATATTTTTTATTTACTTTATACAATATTTAAGATTAGTATTATGCATATAATAGCATTAATGTTCTTAGTCAGAAAAATAAATCGTTTATTATCTAATGTAAGTTAGTAGACACCTAGATCATCAAATGTTTTTATTTCGCCAAAATTGCATTTTTAGATATTTTATTAACTACAGCGAAACATTAGTAAAAATTTATTAGAACAAATGTATATTGTTCCTATGAATCACCAATATTACGTTAACAACAAAATATTTTAAGCAACTGATAGCTACTTTTAAAACTACCCTAAGTCCAATCTGTAATTACAAGTACTTAGAAACATGTTTTGTTTGTTAAATAATAACATAGTCAATAACCTGCGACGAATGTAAAATTCACATTGTCAGTATTTCCATATAATAATAATCATTTACATATTGGAGTTAGGCAAACACATCTTCTGGTAAATACCCACCTCCATTGCTCATGTCCTTTGAGAGATTACACACATGTGTAATAACATTACACGAATTTTGAGCGGAACGTAAGCAGACTCGCTAACGTATCATATTTAAGGAAATATAAACGGAAACGCGGATCTGTTTCCTTAAAATGTAAACTGTTTCACACAAACAGATCATATAGAGCAATAATTTCTACATACTCATTCACAAATTTACTCTTATGTTTGGCGCCTACGTCACGGAATTTACTGCTTTAAAGGTTTCCTGATTTTACATAAGTGGTATATTTTACAAATGTGCCAAAGTTATTAAAGAATCACAAGTTATAGTCGGAGCAAAATTATTTATTCCTATCGTAATTGAATTTAACATTTTAAAAATATGTTTTACAGCAAAAATTACATATTGCTGTAAGGCAACTTACATTCTTACCCGCCAGATATCGTAATGAAGAGCGTAATGATCCTATTTCCATTATATTTGCATCAGTTATTTTTCTACTTACTACAAAAAGACTTATTCCAGTGATGTGTATAAAATGTGTATAGCAGAAAAAAGCAAACAATTTCATCAAATAGCTATAGAATAAGCACATATATATACGTAATATGTACAAATCAAGTTTAATAATAATTATCATGTTTAATGTTCTTAACCCAAAATAAATTTTTATTGTTTACAACGGCTTAAATACTGACATCAAAATTTTTGAAACAATAAAAATAATTAAATTTTCTAAAACTTGGAAAACTTTAAAATATGATACTATGTTACTAGGTTAAAGAAATGCAACAGCTTTTTATCTCTTGGGCGATTACCATAAATGAGATGCCGTTTCTTTTAGTTTAAAATTTATACAAATTTTGATTCTAGTATAAGTTTTTAAGAAATTGACGATCAAAATATTTTAACAAGCCAACGTTTTGTATTTTGTAGTCTAAACATTTTAAATTTAAAAAAGTTGACGATCTTTATCTGATTATCACATGTTGAAAATTTTAACTTTCTACCTTTAATGGTTGTTTAGAAAAAACAATTTTAATTGTAAAAAACAGAACAGACGGACAGGCGGACAACGACGCATTTATAGGAATTTTTTGTTTCTTTTGAGTCCAGAAACAACCTCCTGAAGTTTGTTGGTGTATTTCATTTGCACCCTGTTTATACCATTTATAGTTAGAGGTAAACAATTGTTTTACAAAATTTTACATAATTAAGTGTCTTAAATATCTAATAAACCATCAAGGATTTCTGTTAACCAGATTTTATAATTTTTCAGGCCCGTGCTTTGATTTAAGAGACTGTGGTAATTATGGGCGTATCACTTTCAGGGAGTGTAGCAATCATGACAGTCATCCAAATCTCATAGAGTAACATGCAACATCATTGAATTTAATGTTGAATCTGTAGAAATGAAGCTTCATACAAAACTTTTAATATATAGGTCAGTAGGATCTCGAAATATCGGGCATTTAGATTGCTTGAGAGAATTGAAAGATTATCAACACTTCCAGTGATGGGTTTCCCTAACGCTCAGCCAATTAATTATCACTGATTTAAAAAGTCAGATGTTATCTGTTTGGACCAATTTTGAGAAAAATGTTGATTATAATAATGTGATTACAAACATTAAATCCAATATGACATCTTTCAGTACAATATATGAATATGTAAATTAACTTAAAATAGAATCTGTTAAATATTTGTAAAACCCCTTTATTATTAGAACTGTGTAAGAATTTATTATATAAACGCCATGACTTTGTATCATTGCATTATTCCATTGCTTTGGTACAAACGAACAGTCAGGTGCTTTAGGCTTCCACAAGACCGATACAGTGCGTTGACAAATAAGCTGACAGTCGCAGGTTTGACGGTTGTTTCCCTGAAATGTATTCCCCAACCAAGCAGTATTCCCACTAAGCATTCTACCGTATAACATATTATTCCTTTCTTGAGGGAAGCAAGTTTAGTGTGTGGTTGGTCACATCGCAGTTCACATAACTTTCGATACGTTGCTCAAGGGACATTCACTGTGACTTTTCTGGGAACGGAATATTTACTATCGTGGTTTAAACATGATTTTGGAGCAGAGTCGACTACGTTTACACAATGGAGCAGAACACATTATCAAATGGTTAAGGTACACAAAGGCACACTAGTTTCGGGAAAACAGTTTGATTTCTATTTGAGAGACCGATCCTCTTTTAAGCCCTATTCTGTCCGTCCTCATGGGCCACTGGCCTGTGCAAGGATTTTATCAAACAGTATAAAAGTCGATACAGAACAAGGTCAATTGTACTGATAAAAAGTGCTTCAGTCACAGACAGGACTTTAGCTATGTAGTAACTACTTTTATGAGGCGCTTTGGTTGCGTTGTTGCTAATGGGATGATTTTGAACAGTATAAGGGTCGATACAGAACAAGGTCGATTGTACTGATAAAAAGTGCTTCAGTCACAGACAGGACTTTAGCTATGTAGTAACTACTTTTATGAGGCGCTTTGGTTGCGTTTTTGCTAATGGGATGAATTTGAAGGAAACAGAATTTTTCTGGACGTTTGCTATAATTCAGTGGTGAAAAATCATAAGTTTCGAAATTTGTAATCTGATCTCATTCTCAAGTGAAAAACTAACCTTACATACAACCATAATCTAGGTTAAAGTAAAACAAATCATACCAGAGCGGTGATACACGCATAAGTCAGGAATCACAATCACCATGTTGCGTGTCACCTTCACTAACTCTAAACATGCATTTAATAAAAACACAACACATGACACAGTAGGTCAGCACTCTCCGACCAAAAACCTAAGACTGACCAGAGGCCAATAGAAAATGGCAATAGTCGCTGGCGGTAGAAAGAATTTTTGGGATTATCGCAGGAAATTAGAAGAGGAGGTAGAAAGTACATTATTCCGTTTTTAAAACACAAAATACTCTTAGGCAAAGTTTCGTAAAACAAAAACGAACAAAAAATGGTAAACGTAATTCCAAAAACTGTGTTTACAGTGCAAATGTAATTGCAATATGGAATAGAAAGGCGAGGAAAAAGACCTTTTATACGTAAGGATACAAGAACGCACAGAAAACAAGAGAAAACATCATTATGTTATGAAGACCATCGTAGGAATTGAGAATAAACCAGCATAGTACACGGGAATCTTAATTCTTTAAAAGGAAATTAATCGAGGCTACATAACATTAAATTGGCAGACTAACTAATCAGTCAACCATAAGTAGAAATTAGTGCAAATTCTGAAAGATAAATTATTAATGTAACTTAAAGTAACAAACATATTACAGATTTGTAATACACGAATGTGAGATTTCAGTACGGTTTTAAGAAAATCATCTAGAATGAACCAACAATAAAAAAAGTTCCACACCCGAGACCTAATCAAATATTACAGAGGCCGGAAGCTTTCATCCTCATTGACTGGTTACAAACATCATTGACTGGACTTAAATAACTATTATGAATGTACTTGAACCTTGATAATAAGTATGTACATTTATGACCTATGAAAACTGTTTAATATGTACTTTCCTCCTGATACCAATGCTTCCGCGGATGTACGACGTAGTTTGTGTACTTAGCTATACAAATTAGCTCTTTTCTTCAAAACGTTCCGACTACAGTTTATTTTGTAAAGTTATATATTAATATAAAAAAAACTTCATATATCTTTATCTATATTGGCCAATACTATTTTTCAATTCTGGGATCGCCAAAATAAATTATCATAATGGAATGGTTATCAATCAGTACATAGCCACAGTAATCTAATCAAATGGCATTGTTCATGTAATTTCAGCGGGGTTGATTAAATCCCATTATCGTAATCAACAAGGATTCACCAGCAACTCCGGTTGTTACAACTCGCTACTTGATATTCTCAACGAGATGTTATTGCTGCACCTTAAATATTACTGTAATTTGTCAGTGTACACTGGAGAGGTCAACATTAACCTTTCCCAACGATGTCAGTCGTTTGTTTGTCTGGTATAAAACTGTAAAATTTCGGAAATTCTTGTTACTTTATGTACACATGACATTACGTATTATAATTTACTTCTACTACTATATTTTAGGAATTAAATTTTCCCCAACTCATACTCATCAAGATTTATATTGATATTTTTAAATTTTGAAAACGGTGGAAGTCATCTATCCATATTATTAGAAGAACTGACTTATTACGGCGATTTTAGTTATCTAAAATCATTATTTTATATACATATTTGGTATTCATAGAAATTTCTTTCGCTGTAAATGTGGTCATTTTGGATTTAAAAAACTGGATCATTGGGTGTGTTTCCACAGATCTTTAAAGTTCCATGTTAATCATATGAGAGCATATTTTTTAGCTAAAAAAAAGTGGATTGCTGAACCTCACGTGATGTACAAACAGTTCCTCTCAGTTGATACGAGTACCAGCTGATTGTTATGACATCTACTAGATAACTTTATTAATGTTGCCGATTATTTTATTTAACCTTAGACTTTGCAGAGGTCTATATGCTAATGTTGTGACAGACATTTTGTTCGGTTAAGGTAGTTCTACTCATTATAGTTAGTTCTGCTAAAGATACTATAGCGCTACTATAGTAAATCATTAGTTCAGAGGTATTCTTATGGTAATAAAATAATTAATATGTAATCATTTTAAAATGTTGACTACTTAAAAGCGAGCATAATAATTTATAATAATAATAAGTTAGTAACAATGACTAACACAAGACTAAAACATAAATGAGGTGTATGGATAGTTGCCTTGTAATATGTGTATGAGATACAATAAACAATAAAAAATATCAACAAAAGGCAACAAGGAACAGCCGTAAATACTAATAAAAACAACAACAACAGAAACAGATAAACATTATGAAAATGATAAATTTGATATACTAACAACAGTATAAATAATTCAATAACAATAACAAATTCAAAAATGCCCACTGCCAGGCAATAAGGCACAGTGAGCCTTGCTGCAGTGACTAAGACAGTTAGTATGGACCTTATGGTGCCATCAATATAATGCACTGGGTGGTCACGATCACACTTATGGGTATGGCCATTTAAAAACACCGTCAAAACTCACAAGAGCCCAGGTGTGTGTGTGCGATTATGAGTTTAAAAGAATGTATTTAAATTTGAATATATGTCATTATTAAAAAGCAAGGAATGTAAAATATTTTTATTATTGTTCTATTTTTGAACAATGAATACCGTTTTTTTGGGCGAACAAAACCGTTTCTTTAGTAACTTGACTGAAATTACGTCACGTAAATGGAAATAGAATGGATAGAATTGACCTTATCTATTCACATTAAGCAACACAGTATACATTTCTCTTTGGGTTCAAAACACTGGAAACTCGATCACGGGATGTAATTCCAGCGATATAGTTTTTCACTTAACGATTCAATTTAGTTAGTTATTCCACCGCGAACAAAGCAATAGTACCTATTTTTTAGTTTTGCAATTATAGCTGACATAAATTACAAAGTACTTTGAATAAGATTTACAAATATGTTGTTTTCTTACATTTTTGAGTAACTATTCAATTTTCGATTAGCTGAGAATCTCCCAAAGGTAACATTTTATTTCTACTTGATTAGGAAACGAACTCACTTATAGACTTTAGAGGTTTTGTATGAAGCTTTATTTCTGTGTAGGCGAAATTGAGATCGATTATGTTACATGTCTCTCCATGCGAATTGACAAAACGCTATCAAATACATTTATACCGGTCTTATGAGTAGCTATGGTGGCCACGATATAATATCTGAATAAATAAATTCATGAACACGTTGAATACAATCATGAGACGTGGTAACACTTATAGTTTGAACATTTTGTATGCAACCTCAGTGATACCTGTTACGTGATACTTGGTGTGGGTACGCCTATCTTGTATAAAACTAAGCATGGTTTAATTTTCTATTTTGATTGACAGGGACGTGGGATCAACGAACTCGGATAATTAAGTTCTCCCTGTGTATGCAAAACGATCTGATAGTGAATCAAATTACTTCCCTTGTGCGTTTATTATATTCTTCGATTTTAGTGCTTGTGTTTGAGTTACTATTGATACAATCAGACAGTTGAGTTTGGAGTGATT
This sequence comes from Homalodisca vitripennis, assembly GCF_021130785.1. Classification (NCBI taxonomy): domain Eukaryota; kingdom Metazoa; phylum Arthropoda; class Insecta; order Hemiptera; family Cicadellidae; genus Homalodisca; species Homalodisca vitripennis. The sequence continues at coordinate 113,146 of NW_025776898.1, read as the reverse complement.
GAATACTTAACACTGACTGTGGTCACTGTCAGACAATGTAACAAACATGAATGTACGAAACAACTCTTCCTGAGTCATTGAAAATTTGTTTCACATTATCACATATGTGTTATGAATTTTAAAATCTCTAGCTAGAATTGTTCTGCAAAAATGTAATAGCTTATAAAATGAAATGTAGTAAGTATTTCGTGTAATCCACAATAATCACCGAATAAATTGGTGAAAATGATACTCTTATGGATATAAATTGATAGGTATTTTTTCAGAACTAGTAGATGATACAGCATGTAGATGAAAACATAAAGTATGAGATAAATAAAAATACATGGATGATATTGATTTGTTTACCAACAAAGATCTATATATTATTTTTATTGTATAATTAAAGAAAATAAGCATACACCTGAATTATAATTTCAACGCGAAACTAAGTAAAGATTCGAACTCAAATTCATCTAAAACCCTTCCTTATTCGCTACGTATGTGTGATTAAGAAAAATCCATGAAACAGTTTATTACAATAAATTACTACTGGACACCGAGCGATGACAGTAAAACAAGCACCACTGACTCTTGAGCGAACGCGCGGGTGCTCCACCCACTGACTATTCGGAGGTAAGATCGGAAAATGATCCAAATATCACGTATAAATTTTCAATCGTGTGTAAAATGAATAGGTAGCAATCTTCGCGTTTGTTTTCACTGCGCCCTTTCCAACAGTGATTATACTTTAAACGTATTGTATAGGATCCGGACAGTAAAGAGAAGCATATTGGAACCAAGTAAATTGATTCTTTCGCGATAAACATACTAAAGAAAACTACCTAACGAAAAAGTCTATTATCGTGTTTTTGATGGTAGGAGATGGTGTAGATATTGAAATTTCTCTAAATAGTCGTGACGTAACTCAGATATACTATAAAATAATTCCTGTTCGTGTGAAATTTAAAGGTGTGATATCATAACAGGAGACCTTTGAAACAATAAATTAAGCGATAAGACGGAATAGGCTGCAGGAATGAGTTAAAAACACATTATTACTTTAGGAACGGTCATGAATATTTCCATTTTAATTTCTTCCATTTTGAAATAGAGGAATGTGGAAGAATCTTGGAGCAGGAAGACAGAATATAGTGTAGATTTGTGGATTATAGAATTACTATGAAAAGTTTTGCTATTTTTGACGCAGTTCCAGATAATTCCCCTTATCTTTTTTTTGCTTATTTTACCTTTTGAAAGCAGTTGTGTAGGACTCAAGTAAAGAGTATTTTATCGCAATGACTTAAGAAAGTAACACTACTAGATGCTTAACTTTCTTTTTAATCTTATAAACCTATTCATAGTTTAAATTAGAGTAAAAAGCATGAAACCAATTAAAGTTTTATTTTTGAATTAAAATGTCAATAAATGATGCGGAACAGCAAGAATGTTTGAATAATGAAAGAAAATAATAAGCACAGTTATAAATAAAAACGACCCACTAGATATTTTGACATAAACATATATTTCATGCACATACAAGCAAACATTATACAGGTTTTATGCGCAATACAGAGTGGTAGTATTTCAAAATTGAGAATAATAAAAGTTGGCCTTACGTTATTTAAGTTATTCGTGTAGATTTAAATTAATTGCGGAACAAACTTGATGAATGAAACTTCAACTTTGACATAATTACTGCCTCTGGAACAATATCCATTGTTACGTTTGAACACAATTTATTCAATTGTTTCTGTTATTGTGCACCAAATGAATGAAAACCTCATTACATGAATGAATTGGAAAAATACAGCGGTTTGAATTATTTCTCTCTTCACAAACGCTGAAATGTTGCACTTGCAATTGGAAATCTCTTAATATCCTTTGGAAATCAATAATTGCTCCACTTTAAAAATGTAACTGTAGCGTTTGTTTTATGTCTAAACCCTGTTATTACCGTGACTCATATTGATGTCAAATATGTGATATAAAAAGTTAACTTACTTCCATAACTTTCAAATTTCAACCCGTTAAACAAATTTCATAAAATTATAGTAAATATAAATACAAAATGCTATGAATGTTTTACCGTTTGCTATGAAAATAACTTATGGAGATAAATAATTTATTCGTGCATTAAACCTTAAGTACAAGGCGATAAAGATGTATAATTCATAGTCCAACCAATAAGAGTACTTGAAAATTCCATTCAATTAGATTATTTTGTTTATTAATAGTTTTAAATTTATTTTATGCATGATTTGATAAGTTATTTGTTGACCATTAAATTACACATGTTATAAACTAAATTAATTCAAATGAAGTTGTGTTTTTTCACTTTCCTTATATTATTTTCAAGACAATAAACTATCTATTAATATCACAAATCCATTTTGGAGTCAAAACGATGAGTGAACTGAACTTAGAGTCAATTAAGTTTGTTATTTGTCAGGTATTATTTAATGTAGATATAGATGTATGAGACCGATTCAAAATAGCTTCACAAAATTGAATAATAATAATAATAATTTTATTTTCCATTCGTTAATTTACATGAATATAACATAATATGTCCTTAGAATTAACTTACCACAATTACAAGTATGTGTGGCCAGTGTGAATTATTAAATATAAACAAATTTACAACATCCTTAAACTAGTATAAATACAAAGTAAAAAAATTATAAATGAGTCCAGTCTCGATACATCCAAAGACACTCTCTGTGGCGCTTGGTTTACTTACAAAATAATTAATACATGTAAAGATTATATTCCTATAATAGGTGGTACTGCAGTTCAACTTAACATTTTTCAGATAATATACGTACTTATATTTACATTTTTTAGAAGAAAAACAAAACAACAAACAGACGAGAAAAAAATTTAAATTAATTTCGATATATGTACAGAATTTATACCAAGCAAACATTCATAAAGTCTACATTTTGTATTAAAAAACAACCACTCTTTTACTTTTCCAGAAAATATTTTTAAGTTTATACAACTTTTTACCTCATGTGGTAATGGATTAAATTACTTAGGCCCCATATATTGGAAAGAATGTTTAAAACTACTTTTTGTAACTTTTGGAAGTTTTGAATATACTATTTGATCCACTTCTTGTATTGTGCATTAAATTTGTTTGTTCCAGTATTTCCACTTTTAAGATAAAATATTCTTAAGACTTCGTAAATAAATATATTTTGAACAGGAAGTATCTTTAATGTGCAATATAGTGGAAATGAACTATCTCTCTTTTTTTACATGTAATTATTCTGATAAGGTAATTTTGGGATTTTCTTATCCTCAAAATATAAGTCTTGTAAGTACCTCCCCAACAATGTATAGCATACTGAATTCTCGAGTGTACCAGCGCAAAATAAAGCATTTTTAAGGTTGTTTCGTTGCAAAAGTTTCTTAAGTAGTAAAATGTCCTTATCATTGATTTAATTTTACTATTAACAGTTATTGAGTGTCTTTCCCAATTTAATTGTAACTCCCAGATATTTAAAATATTTTACCTTTTCTATGGTTTGATACTTTCGGTTTTGAGTACAATTATCTATGTTGTATACTATATCAGAGGGAAAATCAAAATTTGTATGACAGAAATTAACGTACTTAGTTTTACTGACATTTACTTGCATTTTGTTTTTCACACACCAATTTTTTAAAGTGTTGAGGTCTTCTGTAATAAGTTGCCAGGCGATAGCGGCGTCTGTGAATGAGTAAAAGAACGCGATATCGTAAGCCAAAGCCCATATTTGACCATGAAAAGGAAGTTTTAAACAGGTCATTTATAAAAATTAGAAATAGGATTGAAGAGGTCACTGACCCTTGTGGTACTCCAGCCTTGACAAAGTAAGGGTTACTAAACTTATCTTTAATCTTAACCTGTTGGACCCTATTGCTTAAAAAGCTTTTAAACCAGTTAAGAGCGATTCCTCTTACTCCTGCATGTTCCAATTTTTCCAATAAGATGTTATGGTCAACATAATCAAAAGCTTTTTTAAAGTCAATAAATAGACCTGTAGCTTTCTCTTTTTTTATTTAAGCTACAATATATTTGTTCTGTAATTGCAAGTATTGCTTCTTCAGTTGATTTTCCTTTTATAAATCCAAACTGGCAGGGACTAAAAAAATTGTTTCTTTCCAAAAAGCTTATTTATCTTGATTTAATTATTTTCTCAATTATTTTTGAAAAAAACTGATAGCAAGCTTATTGGTCTTAAATTTTCAAGTTTATACGATGAATCCTTCTTGAATATGGGAACAACAGTACTTAATTTAAGTCTTTCGGGAAAAATACCTTCATTAAAACTAACAATGTACGCTAAGACAGCGGATATTTAATTTGAAATGTGTTTAATACAGTCTACGGAAAAAATTATCAACACCACATGATTTTTTTATTTTTAAGGTTTTTTATTGTTTGTATGATTTATAAGTCGTTTGTAGGATTGATAAAGATGGAGGAGGGACTAGGCAAGGAAAGAAACGTTTGAGGCGCAGAAGTGTGTAGGTGAGTTGGACCTGAGGTTGGGTTGAGATAAGATAAGAGTTGATTGACTCTGCCACTTGTCTTGCATCAGACACTACTTCCCCGTTATCTAACTCGATCTTATCTACAGATTTACGATTTGCCGCTCCACTCAAATTATTTATAATTTTCCAGCGCTGTGCTTGGTCACCTATGCAATTGTTTAACTTTGTACTGTAAAAATTCTGCTTGGTTAAATAATTATCATTTTTTAGTTTTCAGTAAATCCGTTATAATATTTTCTAAACTTTAGATCATAAGGTCGTTTCTTTAATATTGAATATAGGTGTCTCCTTCTTTTTAATCGATTTAATAAATTATGATTCATCCAAGGTGTGATAGCCTTTGCTTTGTTTAACCTAGAAGACACAGCAACTGTTTTACAACAATTTATATTTAAAGATAATATCTCACAAAATGTATTATAACTTAAATTAACATCATTTAATACAAAACATTGCATCCCGTCAATTTCATGGATTTTTTTTAAGCTTATCATAATTAATATTACATTTTTTAAGCGTGATATATGTTAGTATATTGAATTGACCTTTATTTACGTTCTCATGGTAACAGCTCAATCCTAGGAAACAATGATCCGTGAGCCCTACATCAAAAAAAGCTGAATTAAAAAAATCGAATTTCCTATTTTTTATAAACATGTGATCTATTAAAGATTTAGATACATTTGTTATTCTAGTTGGACTATTAATAAGACAAACCAAACCGTGGTTACTTAATAGGTTAATGTAACTTTGAGTAATTAAGTTGCTTTCTAATATGTTAATATTTATATCAAGGTACATAAATAATATTTTGTTGGCAGACAGTAAGTTGGGTGTCTAGCTCCTTAATAAAATCAGTCTCTGAACTAAAATTAAATTTTTAAATAGAAAATAATTTAAAAATAAACGTTTTTTATCCTGATATTTAGAAATAAGCAATCAGCCGTAACCATATGAATGTCTGTTTGTGTGGCACATATGTCCTTATGTATATAACAAACAACACCACCTGCCCTATAGTTCTCATTACACTTGGCAAACATGTTTGTAATCCGGTATATAATATATAACTCAAGTTCATCCTTATTGATCCAAATTTCGCTAAAGACAACAATATCTATTTTACTTTTAAATTGGCTAAAATCAGCTATATAATGGTTAAGGTTTTTTCCTTAAACTCCTAATGTTGGTATACATTAAACTGAATAAACTATTCTCCTCTCTATTTACAAAAAAATTATCTACTTCATGTTGTTGTTGTACAATAGTATACTTATCCACCACATTTTATATTAAAAAACAATAATTCATTAATAAGAAATAAGAAAAGAAATATAACAAGAGCAAGAAATATAAGGAAAAATAACAATATATACAAAACATCAACAAAAATGCCTCTTATTGCCGTTGTACTCTCGACCACTTCAGATTTTCTATCTCATGAAAAGAGTTAACCCTCTGCACTTTCCCTCCCTCACTTTTTCTAATAAAAAATTTTCCTTCACGGCACCAAACGAAGGCGTAGTTTAACTCACGGCACTTCTTCTTTAGTGTAGCGAGGAACAGTTTGTTGTCCGGTGACAGATGTTCATTCACGTAGACTCTTTGGTTTTGTGGGAAGTGTTTGTTGACTTGGTAAACATTTAGGGTCTTCGTTTCTCTGAATTTGGAAATCCAAGTATCTCGTAGACTTCTTTCTCGAAACTGGACCACAACTGAGGGGATACGTTCCTTCTTGTAGGTAGGAATGCGATGCGCAGCTGTTATATCTTCCTTCTGCACCTCGATGCCGATAGCTGTCCCCACGACTTGAATAATTTTGTTCACGTCCTCGTTAGGTGTCGCAGGAATGCCGCTTATCTCTACATTGTTCCTTCTGCTGTACTGTTCCAGGTTACGTACTCGATCTTTAAGTTCGACCAGTACCCTAGACATCAACTTATTACTCATCTGCAGCTGTTCGTTTTCTTTTTTAATCTCAATGAATTCTCTTTTAATATCATTCATTCAGGCTGTTGGCAGCGTCTACCCTGTCTGAAAGAAACTGCATGGATGTTGAAAATTCCGCCATTTCGTTCCTGAACATCTTAAACTCACTAAATACGTCCTTTTTGAACTCTTCAATGACTCTCACGAGGAAATCCTTGGTGAGGGCAGGGCCAGAAGAGGAAGAGGTCTCACTTCCTTGTGTCGGTGTAGCACTTTTTCTGCAGCTTGCGCACTTCCAGTCCTTGGTCGAGCGCGTCTTCCTGCCTTCGAATTCGCTCTTAACGCATTCCAGATGAAACACGCTTTCACACGCTTCCACTACACTTAACAGCAGTAAACTCACTAACTGAATTTTTGCAAACGCCACAGGATGCCATACTTAAAATTACCTTTATACAGTTATACTGTCGATTTTCAGAACACGACAAGAAGCCAGTCGATGCTTGCGCGTCTGTGTGTTGCGGAGCGACAACAGAGAACTCTTATCTACTCGGCAACGCGAGCTGGACTGGAATACTAATTACATAATCCAATGAAATTTTTATAACGGGTTCAAATGGTCAGTTTTTCAAAAAAGCCTATCGACGTGCACGGAATGCCATGAAGTGTAAACAAACCTCTTTCTAAAATTAAAAACCTAATAACATTAAATGGAATAGTTATAAGCCAATATTTTTAACTCTCCCTCCTTTTTATACAGACCGCCATGCTCAGCGCCTTTTCACACATGCGTGTTCTTATCACCCCCACTATCAGACGCGGTGCAGTCTGAATTTCAAAACTGATGCCTAGTCACCTTTTCCAAAAATTGAAAGAAGATTTTTGGGGGAGCATGTAATTTATAATCACGAAGTGGTTTAATATCAAGCAAGGAAACATTCCGCAATTTAGATTGAATTTAACGAAGTACGTTATACATCCTTCAGGTAATCCATGATTCCTTAGATAGTAATTCATATAAAAAGGTAGTGTCACAGAGTCTCGCCATATGCTTCTACAAAACGACAGGTTTCTTAGTAAAGCATTTGGCGTAATGTAATCTATCGCTTTGTATGAGACCTACACAAAGGGCTCATCTCGTTACAAAGAGGCTAATGCATTTCTGTGATCATACTCAAAGGCTGAACTCATTAATTGAAAAATTTCTTAATGTTTGAATAAAAATAAATACAGTAAGCTGAGAATCTCTTATACTAAAACTAATAATGACTAATCTCTTACTCATTTATTATTGAATAACTACTTGTCCAAGCCAGTATTATTATACTTCTAACATGGTGGATTTATTTAATCCCAATACTACTAACTTCAATAATCAAATAAGATTCAAGGACAATAACTTCTTTTCATCTCATTGTGTTGATATTTTTTTTAAATATTGAGTGTTAGAGCACGAATATGAAATTAAAATGTTATACAAAAATTATAACTTTACTTAATTTCGTATTATTCAGTTTTAATGATGAACCAAACGTTTGTTGGCTTACACCCATTCACCTCTTGTATAAAAGCATATATGAATCTATAAGAGGTAAACTGTTGGTGACAATGAATATTTGGCTGTACAGAATGTGGGTTAACAGCAATCAAATATGAGTAACCACCTCAACAGTAATAACCTGGCAACTACTGTGTTTTACGAACTGTTAAATTAAAATATAAACATGGAATTGCTTTATTTTGGAATATTTAGGAATTTATATTATGATATATATTATGATATATATATTATATTATATTATGATATTAAACGAAGTGATTAAAGGGCAAGCTAATATAGTATAACGTTCCGAATTAGTTGTATATATGAAATGGACATCTTATTGCTAATTGTGTTTAGATCTTGTGAAAGCCGCCCCGATCTTTAAACGACTATTTTTCCATACATTCTCATTTTGGATAATTAAATTAGGTTTCCCAGTAGTATTTAAATAATAAACGTTTCGGTGAGGTAAGGAAGGTTCTACAACGTGTTTTGAAATCAGATCTAGTCATGACTTTTGACGTGTAATTTGAATATATTGTGTTTTATTTTTACTCTATGAATAATTTACTTTTGTCAATACGTCCCGTGTTAAAATCTCGTATAGTTCTACTCAGCTTGATTACAAATTTACAAAGTGTATAAACCTGCGGTAATGTAGTAGACATCTTAGTTATTCATAAAACTTATGTAAAAGTATATTTTTTATCGCTCAACTAAATCCCATGTAAGAGCATTCATTATAATCGCACTCAGTATTTATAAAATATACATAAAATATTTATGAAATAAATTAGTTCGTTTTCGAGATCGTGCGGACAGAGAGATAGAAAAAACATACATAAACTGTATTTTTATAGTCCCACGAATAACAAAGGTTCGCTAACGCTTAACCAACAAGTTTTAAATACTAAATAAATGTACTCCGTCAAAATAAAATTATAAAATGATGAAAAAAGTTCTCACTTTCAGTTTTTTAATGTACATGTATAAATACCTACATAAACTTAGTTTACATAGATATTTTATTACACTACCAGTATCCACAGTAATCATACAAATAGAAATCAAGGATGGTTTTAATGAAATATGCCATTATATAAGAAGGTTAGTTCAATGTGTTCATAAAGTGTGTTACTATGTTAAAAGTAATCCTAAAAAAGCCATGAAAATATGAAACATGAAAGGATTTCAAAGCATATTATGAACAGACCATCTATGAATGGAATAATTGTTAGGTATAACAACAAAACTGAATTTGTTCAGCGTCATATATTCTGGTTATGTTAGCAGAAGTACGAAGATGTCATCAAAATGTGTTAGACATTTTTATCTCTATCAGTTCTATTATTTAGAATAAAATATATTTGGAAGTGTATTCTGTGTATTTTGTGTGATAAAACAATACACAAAATAAAATCTCAAGTGACTTCACTTAGATAAATTACGTAGTCAAGACAATGCAACGTCACCTCTACTACTGCATTTTGATCATTCGCAAACGTTGTCAGCCTAATTAGATCGCTAATTGATTGTGTTGCGCTCATCAATATGTATAACTGTGCCTTGCATGCAGTGTTTGTGATTGAGTGTATTGTGTGAATATAAGATTCTGGATGTTTACTAGACAAACGTAGTCTAAACTGTGACCTAAAAGTAAATAAGCGAAATTTAAATTATCTTTATTATAGACACGAAATTAGGATTTGAAACTCGTCTCTTCCTTTGAAATTTCTAACACTGTGTATAATGCGCAAACAATTAATACGTCAGGCGGTATTCCTCTTTTGGCATATAAAAACTCTCTGTTCATGAATTTTTTCTAAATTTAAATTTTAGTGAAGCTCAACTATTTACGATTTGCCATGCACTTATTGTCTGAGCGCTAGCGAAGGGGAATGTAGTTGCATGTCTGGAAAGATTTCAATTCTGTGTGATTGTCCACACGATGTCTCGAGAGCGAAATAACCTGAGGGCTTGACATTGAAGAAAAAAAAATCATTTCTATATAAGCCACATTGAGTTCGATGATGGTGCATTTGATTCTATGGTATTGAGGTGAGCGTTATCCAATATTTTTATATTAGTCTTGTGGATAACCATGATAGAAAACTAAAATTGGCAGAATAAATAAAATTATAAACAGATAGAGTACAATCGTATTATGTATGTAATTAAAAAACGATGTATTTACATAAGAGGCGACATTCCATATCAGTAAATACTCTAAATACACACAATTTCAGGATTTCGAAATTTAAGAAATAGTTGAATATAATCACCAAGTAATGTTTGGTACAGACTCGTGCATGACTGCGTTGTCGCTCCGTTCAAAGTGGAAAAAAGTATCATTAACGGGCATAATTAATGAATTATACTAGAGCTTTTGTTGAGTCATAGCTTATTACTTGATAAGCTCGGAATTTTAAGCTTTGAGGAATGAGCTTTCAGTTAGAAAAAAAGTTAGGGGAGTTCCTCAAGGCAGCTACTTGGGTCCGATTTTGTTCATATTATACACTGCGGATCTTTCCTCTTGCGTGAAAAATAACAGTGTACATGCATATGCCGACAGTTGTCAGCTTCTCCTATCCTATGAGCCTGGGGAATTTCGCCCGGCTATTGGAATGATCAACGATAATCTCGAGAGTATAAGTGAGTGGTCAGTAAAACATGGTATCAATTTAAATTAAAAAAAACTGTTCAGTGTTCTACATGGCATGAACTTCTCTAACGCAAAGATTACATGAGGAGAAGATGGACGTTATGATTTTAGACACAACATTGAAAGTGAGCAGTGTTGTCAAAACCATTAAGGTTATGCTAAACAGTAATATTACATTTACTGACCATGTCACGTATGTTTGTCAGAAAGCTTTGAGAAGACATAAGGGGTTTGTACAGGTATAAATGTGATTTTACTACAGGAAGAAAATTTTCAATCTTTGATTTTTCCTGTTTTTTATTACTCTTCCCCTGCATTCGGCAAAACACTTCCGTACGTTTTGTCTATAGCATAGGAAGAAAAACGCATGTATCAGCCTATCGAGATGCTGCCAATTTAATGCTAATGGAAGCCGTGTGCAGGGTGCAGACCTGCTGCCCGGTTAACCGTGTGTTCACCCTGGGAGAGCCGCAATATCTGGCCGATAGACTGATACTCAGGAGAGAGGTCGCTCTTCGGAACACACGGCAGAACAGTCATCTTCATTTCCCTAGAGTGAAGCTGTAAATAGGTGGGGTAAGTTTTTCTTACTTTGCGCCAAAACTGTACAATCACCTCTCCTGTAATTTAAAAGTGATTAAAGGCCCCGAATTATAGATCACTCTAACCATTGGTGATTGTGAGATACACGTACAAAGCGTACAAAACTGAGTGTGTAACTCCTAGTAAACTGGTAAAATAATAAAAAATAATGGCGTTTACAAGACTACAATACAATGCTGATGTCTATTCTTTATCATTCCTTTAAGATTTTAATAACACTTTGACAACATCAAATAAGCGAAATAATGTACAAAACCGTCATACTACAAATAAGGTTTTACATTTTTACGCCAGGCAGTATTATTTATAAATCGTTCATACTATATGTATGATTTGATACGTAATGTACATTTCTTCATTTATACAAGCATAAAGCTAACTTATTTCAGTCCAGAACATTGGATCCAGTCGGCATTAAATTCTAACTCAAAGTGACGTTTTGTAGAAACTGTTATCTGTATAGATGCAGTGTATACATGTGTTTTGAAGGCTCGTTAGTTTAAATAATCTATACATTTTTAACATAGTTTTTATCACTTAAAAGTTCGGTACTTTAGATATTACTTATGAGAATTCTGACATACCTTCATCTAATTGGCTAGTTAGTGAAGCCTTAACACTCTCGGGCTGGAAAATATTATTTTAGCCTGTCTGTATATCTGTCTGTCCACACGATATCTCAAAAAATGAACTGACCTGCAGAGTTTAAATCTTTTATGAGACTTCATTTATATATTAGCAACACTAAGTTCCATGATCGTGCATGTCACTCCACGTGAATTGGCTGACCATTAAACATTTTATTTTAATTTATTCTGTGGCTAACCATTATGACAACGGGAAAATAGCTAACTTTAGTAAACAAGCTATTTTATACAATTAAATGAGATTTTATTTCCGAAAAATATTATTTATGTAAAAAGAAAACAAAAAGAAAAAGGTAATAGGGTGAAAGTCAATGTCAAAAGTTGGTGACAAGATCTGATTGCAAAGCACTCATGCGTAGTACCCTTACCACCTCACCGGAACTTTTTTTTATTTTAAACACTGCTATAAAACCTCTGTAAATTAATGAACTAAATGTGAATTTATAATTAGCTTGATATTTCAAACAAGATTAAATGAACACTTTAATTTTACATTGAACTCTATTTCTACATAGTATAATTGTTTTGTAAAAATGTCTTTACAGTAGGTCGAGAGTGAAATCGGCTATAGTCTTTAAATTTAGCATGTAGCCTATTGAAAGCCTTTAACGCTATACGCGGTGTGGTGTAATGATGTATTGTATCCTAAGTACTGGTAGGAATAAACACTAAACAAATACTCTAATTTCAATACTTTGATAAACAATAAACCTTTTGTGTTGTTTACTCGTTCAGAGGTATATTTGGAAAGCAGAACTTTATAAGCCTAAGCTTTTAGTGCCAGCTTTGAGTCAACAGCTTTAGCTAATATGGGATTAGAGTGTGATACCCAGTAAGTAAATCTGATATCCCTCTAGTTTTCAAATTCAGAATTACCAAAAAATCCACTGTTTTAAACCGTTCCTGCATATGAAACGGCTTTAACTACGGGGTGGGCCATAAGTCAGTTGTCACTAGCAATCCTTAGACTTTGTTTTTCCTAGCGTATTAGTTGTGAACTTGACTAAGTGAGGTTATGTTTGTTTATTGTCGATACCTGAGAAAGTATGAATAGGAAATTAACAACAGAACAGCGTGTGTTTGTTTTGCAAATATGGTGGAAACATGATCATAATTATAGTGATGTTTGTGATTTGTTGGTGGAAAGTTTTCCCAATATCCAGCCTCCATCTCGACAAAGTATTCGCAAATTAAATTTAAGATTTGAAGAGACTGGGTCGGTAGAGGAGCTACCTCGTTCAGGTAGGCCAAGGTCTGTTACTACAGAAGAGAATCTGAATGTTGTCGCGCAATGTTTTGTGCAATCACCGACTAAATCGCAAAGAAAAGCATCAAATGAGTATGGAATAGCAAGAACAAGCCTACGAAGGATACAGGAACAGCTGCATTTGAGACCATATAGGCCTACTTTACTCCAAGGCCTAAATGAAGATGATCCGGACAGGCGTGTGGAATTCTGCGAGCTGTACACAATCCGACAAGAAGCCGATCCCAATTTTTTACAAAAGCATTCTTTCGAGCGATAAAGCAACTTTTAAGGTGAATGGCAGAGTGAACAGGACACAACTGTGTCTCCTGGGATTCTACGAATCCCCATTTGACGATGGAGACAGAGTTAAAACGCTCCTGGCGTGAGTGTATGGGCTGGTATTTTTAGCGGTGGGCTAATCAGGCCTCATTTTTTGACGGTACTGTCAATTCTCTTAATTACCTAGATATGCTTCAAGAGGTGTTGTTAGAACTGGAAAATAGTCCACTTTATGAACATCTGCGGCCGGTTAAGGAAAAGTTGATATGGCAACAAGATGGAGCACCCTCCCATTATGGACTTATTTTGAGAGACTTTCTAAATAATAACTTTAATGAATGGATTGGCAGACGGGGTACTATTGAATGGCCTCCACGGTCCCCAGATATAACACCGATGGATTTTTCAGTCTGGGGTATACTAAAAATGAGGTTTATTCAGTCAAGATTCGTAATGTTGAGCATTTGAAGGAACGAATCCAATCAGAATTTGAAAACTTACAGTCCAGGAACATTTGCGACAGAATTTGTAAATCTGTTAAAAAGATGCAATCTTTGCTTAAAACAGCATGGAGACCACTTTGAGCATCTTTTGTAGGTTCATTGAATACTACATGTTTTCCTGTATTAATAAATTGTATTTGTACTACATAGTAAAATAAATGTATTTGTATTTTCGCTTGTTTCGTATATTATTGCACCAAATGCATTTTTGACAACTGACTTATGGCCCACCCTGTACTTTAAAGTACTTGCATTTACTCCGTTACATTGTTTATGTCTTCCGCTTCATCTTAGTTACTTGTTTTCATCACTGTAAAATGTTTATGGAATTCTTAAATACTTGTTTATACATTTTTAAGAAGGTAATTATTAACTACTCATTTGAATAATTTGCTGTTTTTTTTTCTTATAGTTTACTAAAACAAGCAGACTCTTGTGAATTAAAAAACCTCTATCATATAGATTTCTTTAATTCACAAATAAATAATAATACAATCTTTCCAAATTACTGTTATTGAAAAAACTTATTATTTAACAATAATTATTGATCGCACGACAGTATAGAAACTATAGATTACATAGTTTCTATCAGTTGAAAAATAATAAACCTACTGGATCTCAATATAATGACAAACTCCTGTAGACAAAAGCAGATAACATTATGGTTGTTTTTAAATTTATTTTATTAGTTTTGTACTATTGCAAATTTATTATTTATTATTATTATTAGTGTTACCAATGCAAATTTATGTAAAGGCTTTAACTTTCCATTAATTTTGGTATTAATATTAAAAGAAAACTGAACAATTTGTAGTAGTACATGCCGTATTAAGTTTATTTGTGACTAATATAATTATTATTATTACAAAAAGTGTAATAATTTACTTTGTGTAGCATATAGAGCATTGAATATATATATATATATATATATATATATTTATTTATTTATTTTTTATATATATAATACATGCATAGCCAGACCAACCCCTTGTGCATAGACAGAATTTTGCCAAATAAAGGATATTTGTCTATATTCTTTTAATGCATTTATATCTCAACCGAAAATTGAATCTTTGCTAGTAAGACTTACTTACGTTAAACATTTAGAATCTTAATTTCTATCCAACAATGCCCCATTGTGTGTGTTTCTTTTAAAATGAAAATTCTACAATTCTAGTATGAATTACGTTTGCCACATCATTGACCGCAAGCCATAATTAGGAATACGACAAAGTCATATTCGGGTCTCTGTACGTCAACCTCCAGGTACTAGACTAGTAATCACGAGTCCACCTACCTACCGTTCGTCCATTTGTCTTCCCGTCTGTGCGATAACTTCTGATAGAACAGTCTTAGAGACTTCAAACTTGGTGCATTGGTTCATCTTCACCCTAGGAAGACCCCTATTGATTTTGGCTCAAAAGGTGAGAGGCAGTCTTACTGTCTTACTATACGCTTTTTAGCAAATGTTCTCGAATTATTTCAAGGAACAATAAAATGATAATTTTTAATACGCAATTGACTCAGATTTTTATTACTCGTCTGTTTGATGTCAAAGAAAAACACAATCAGGAAAACCAACATTGGTATCGGGCTATCGATTGTAACCATCGCGACTTTGAAAATCGATTGTTATAGACACAAAAGGTTCCAGAAACGTTGAAAACGACACAATGCTAGTTTAATTGTCGATAACGGGAAATGGAATGGAATAAAAATTAAATTAAGAATGTGTAATTTCCGCTCAACTCGTAACTAGTTTATCCCTTCGTAACCGCGTCGTAATCCAATTCGTGACAAAATAAAAATCATATTGAATTGCCGACATAGTAACTCAATTTTTAAACTGTTAATGCAAAATATTTATATCTAATTATATTTTGATTTGTTACAATCAAGATAGTTTACCATGCTGCAGTGCTTTAAATCAACTTTCATTTAAAGTTAATAGTCTGATGTTCAACGAACCCCATCAGGGTCACTTCTGGCTACCTGTTGAAAATACTCGGTACAGCAAAAAACAGATGTGTCTGGTAAACCGTATGGATGTCCAGGAGCGGCAAAGCAAATGACGAGATATTGGAGTGCAAGGATAGATCGATAGGTCTAGTCTATTACTACGGGAGATGTTTGTTGGAGGTGGTGAGACTCCCTACGTGTTTAGGGTTTTGCTATTCAAGACATAAGGCTGGTAGAATATATAATATACTGGTACTGATCTCGCTCCCATGGCTTCCAATGAGACAAGGCTGAGATTAATGATATGAATTTTAACATGTGACAGTAACATATGTTGACATAATGAAATGATATATTGACTCGAGATTTTACATGAAATTTCAGCGAAGACTGTTACGTAACATGTGGTCTGGCGAACTCCTACTTTGTATACATATTACAAATTACCGTATGCTCTGTCACAATATACACTTTTATAAGGTTTACCAGTTATGAGACATTAATAAATAACAGAGAAGTATTTAGAGGATAATATAATGTTATGAAATTCTTACCACATTTTAAAATAAAAATTTGATATAATTGAGCTCAGTCTGCTTACAAATTTATTCACCTATTATTTTTCTCACTGCCATCATCGTTAGCCATAAATTAATGTAAAAGTTTTCACTAAAGTAGGAGTCACGAAAGTGTGCAGTTGGTGGTGACTAGTAAAGTGGACATGCCCGCGCGACGTTGCCACATGACATATCAACTGCCGTCCGACAAGAAACACTTGTGTCATCGGGGAAACAAGTTTGGCAATGTCGCTCAACACTCGTTGGCTGCTCCAAGGTCACGCACCAAATAGTCTCCTCCGTCAACTGCATTTCAGGTGAATCCTATTGTAGAACTAAGCCAAAACATCTTCTTATAAAGATTTATTTCCTCACAGAAAATGAGTTAATGATCGTAGATGTCCATCCATGAAACTTGGTTGTCATTCAGGCCTATCTCTCAGCATGTCTTTTTGTCGGCTGGGGGATGTAAACACTTATTTTCTTGGTGAATTATAGACTGTCTATCCGCAGGAAGTATCAAGATTTAGATAAATTTATATATTGTAATATTTAAATTTTGTATTTTCAATTACCCTAACCCTAACCCACTAGGTACAGAATGCAAATTACAGTGATCAACTGATCTACTTTATAGCATCTGACTGGTCCGAGATCACGCTATGTTCTGAACTGGAAATACCCCGATTCCTCTCGGTTTGTATTGTAGCCGGTAGTATCCCCAGCAGCCGAGCGGAATTTTCGCTTGAGCTTTACTCTCCTACTGAGCTTGGTAATCTATGGTTAGTCCTTTCTCATTATCATGTATGCAGCTTTGCACCTTCGCTTCCGCCGCAATTCAAGTTTGATCACATAATATCTTTTTTATGTACTTCCCCTTTTGGTGGAATTTTCGTTGCGTTGTCACAGGAATACAACCTAGTTTTAATTCCTTCTTTTTGTAACGTTTGTATTTTAACCTGTAGTAGGTGTAGTGACTTGTGTTCTGAGTATTGTTCAACACCAACCCTAGGCAGTCCCGTGGAGAAAATCAGTTCTATACCTTGCGTGTGTATGTAAGGTGAATACGTGATCACAGTGTCATACAGAATATCTGTTATTTCTACTCTCCACCAACCCATTTTTTATACAAATGTTTATTAAATTTTAATTTTATGAATGTTTTTTTCAAATGAAGATTAACTGTTAATTATACCAGCTAGTATAACCCATATCAGCGCAGATAATAAAGTGATGTAAACATTCTGCTTGTAGACTGAAACATACCCCCTGAAACCTGTTACAGGTTAAGTAGTCACAGAGTGGAATAATTAGAAATAGTACACTTTGATAGTTTTGATTGCATTAACTATAATAAGCGATGTAGTTTTAATTAAAAATATTGTTGTATAGACAAAGCAATTGGTGAGAGAACTTCAGTTCAAATTATTCCACCGTGTATTTCTTTCAGCACAAGTGAACTGTATATTTTTATGTCTGTATCGCGTCTCACTTACAGTTTGGTGATTAATTTTACACTGAAATAATTTATTTGCAGGAGTTATTGTCATAGCGACTATAATTTATATATTTAACTGTCAATTTATAACTATAGTAATAAAATACAATTAAATGTACTATGTCACTGTATATTATATTATAAATTTTGTTTTATTATCATTTTCAGAAAAATGAAATCAAATTCCAATTGTAACTTTTTCAACAACATTTCATGAACTAATTTATCACACTAACTAATTTATTTTATATTTATTTCACTAACTTTTTTTGAAAACGTAATTTTAGGGTTATGAGCGTTTGCTGTTTTATAAAAAAAGATAATATTTAGTTTACTGTTAGCACAGCATAGATTCTATCGATTAAAATCTATCTCGTCTAAAATTTATGTTTGTAAAATTAACAAAGAATATTTACCCAACACTAAAAATAGCTAATTTATTTTTTAACCAATTTAAATAAATAGGATACATGACAGCTAGTTATGTAAGTGAATAATGAAATATTATTATATTTATAATGTTGTAAGACTAACGGATTTTGAGATATTTGTTAATGAATTTTAAATGCCGCCAAGGGAAACGAAATATATGCTCATATGCTCTCCTACGATAACCTGAAGCGGTGCCATACTCTCGCAAAACTCCTTTCTGAGGGTCAAATATTCATTCTCGCCCATTAGTCCGTGCTCCTTTACTGTGCGAGCACTCAAAGTTATTAAGTATTCATAAAGCAAAGTACTTTGAACCGTGAACATTATATTGTGTTATAATACACAATGATTACCATAAAACGGCGAGTCAGTAGATCTCGTTAAGTCAGCACCGCTTTGAACATTATGTCTATCATTGTTTATTTTAATGATACGACAATATTGATACCTATAATTTGAGGCATAATATAACACAATATTATAAATTAATTGCAATTAAAAAAAACCGTATCTAACTTAAAACATTTTCACTCTAAATTATAATTACTAATAAATCAATATTATTATTAAATTTATTTACGAATTACTTGCCTCTTTTCAACTTTCAAGAGGAGAAGAATCTTGTCAAGGTTTTATTTTCTTGTACTATTATTTTGGCAATAATATCTTTAGTTAATCCTTTAAAATGAAATAGCACTAGGAGTTCTTCATTGTGCGTTCGTATCTCTAAGTGTTGGACCATAAAGACACATACGAGATATTTCATTGTCTATAACATTTTCCCATAAGTAATAATTTTCCTAAAGCATAAGTAGATAAAAAGTAGTAGGTTTTAGCGAAATTAATTGTCCTGGAATTGGTCATTTGCAAAAAAAATGTATGAAAAAGAGAGAATAATCATTATACTCAGGTTCTTTGCATTATTACAGCTTTCTACTGTAATTTATCATAAAACAAGAATACTGGAAACAAAACGAGTATTTTTTTAAAATTTTGATCTTGCACATATGAAATTTATTTTCACATTGTATGGTTTACAATACTCTGAGAGTACTTCTTTGACAAATCACCATAAAATTACACGATGAAGTTGACAACACGGTGTGTTAAATTAGGAGTTAGGTTTACTGCGAATACGTTTTATAAATTAATTTAATCATTAAAAAACAACATTTCCCCAGTAAAAAATATTAGGAAAAAAGTATTAAAACTGCATTTATTGTAAACTCCGTCTCAACACATTTAATAATATCAAAAAGACGCCGTTATTCAACAAAGCGTGAAGAAAAGTATTACATTGTTTTATTAATTTTGAATGACTTATTTTAAATAACCCAAAAGAAATTTAATAAACACCACAATCTGAACCCCAGTTATATAATATATAATTGAACATATTGTGTTCACTTATTAATTTTGTTATCCAGTAAACAATTAAGAAATAATAAACATGCGTGTAGTTTCGTTTCGTTTCATTGAATTTTAATAATTTGCTATAATAAGGGCTTCACAGGTGTGTTTTGGTGCCGTTGAAAAATAAAATACAGTATGATTACATGAAAACGAATAACTTACTTATTAGTAGCAATCGCATATTTACAAAAATGCCTTAAACTTCTAATATACTGTACTGTATAAGAGATAGTTAAAGCAAAGTTATAAACATAAATTACCACAAGAATATATGTATTAAAGTCCATTACTAAATAATTTAAACAAAGCAAATTTCATAAGTTTTCTTAGCAAAAACGAAAGATACTCGGTTCACTGGATCAAGACCCATCTTCGATTAAATCTATTTGGCCCTCAAACAAACTATTATATCTTAAATCTTTGTCATATGGTTGATTTAGTTTGACTATTTTCCCATTTTATAATTGTGTCAAAACGATCAGGATGTTTGCCTCAATTGGTTTAATAATTTATAAACAAAATGCACATTAAGGTTAAAATTAATTATTATATTTTTTTATTTTTTATCTTTATTAGCAAAAGCAAACACAAAATTTAATTTTGAAACCTACCTTAAACTTTACTCCAGCATATACTTAAAATATATTAGCCTTAAGAGATAGAACTTACCGCATATAGCTATGTATAATGAGATGTTTAAAATTCACTAATTTATTTTATCATAAGGAAAAAGCTTAATTTTATATCAATAAAGAATGAGTCACAAAAAGAACTTACTCCGACGGGAATCGAATTCAACAAAAAAGGGCGAATACAAAATAAATCAGTTGTAAAAGTAAGGTCAGTGATGTAGTGGTAGCACACTCACCCGGCAAGTAAGATATCCAGGATTCGAGTCCCAGCGGAGTAGGTATATTTTTTGTGATTCAATCTTTATTGAAATTATAATAAATGCTCAGATTTTAGTAGTTTTGGGTTCTGGAGGACCTGATTAGAGAAAATTCGAAAGATCCCCTGGATGTCACGTGGATGATTACAATAGGCATATTTATTTTGAATACTCGTATATCTTAAAACCAGATGTATTTAGGTAAAAAACAAACTGTTAAATTCTATATGAATCCGTGTACAATTATTCTAGAAAGTTACAAGCTGATTAAATTTTTGCACATTGCGTCTCAGCAGTAGTAGCTGAATAATTTCCTTAATATCCAGTTAACCTATCATCCGGAAGCACTGAAAATAACTTTTAGGATTATATACATTGCTTTCTGCCCTTCAGACCAATAAACAGAAGCTTTGCCTTATTTGAGCTACAAGACTGATTGAATTTCTTTCTCCATTCAAAATCACTGTCAAGTGTGAGGAGTTATTTTTATCACCAGTAAGGACCCAATTTGAAACCGTAACATTTACGGTCAATCTGGCAGTATGCTTACTCGCCTGATAGCTCTTGATAGAAAGATCTTAGAGATTTTAAATTTTGCACTAAGGTTTCTACTGGTCCAGTGAAGAATCCTATTGATTTTGGAAAGTAATGTTCGAACATTAGTCCGTTTAACTGTATGTCTGTCCATCTGCGATAAATCTTGATAGAAATTTCTTAGAGATTTGGAAGTTTGCACAAAGGTTTCTTTTGGTCCAGTGAAGAATCCTATTGGTTTTGGAAAGTAATGTTCGAACATTAGTCCGTTTAACGGTATGTCTGTCCATCTGCGATAAATCTTGATAGAAAGGTCTTAGAGATTTGAAAATTTGCACAAAGTTTTCTATTGGTCCAGTGAAGAATCCTATTGATTTTGGAAAGTAATGTTCGAACATTAGTCCGTTTAACTTTGTGTCTGTCCATCTGACCGATAACTCTTGATAGAAAGATGTCAGAGACCTGAAACTTTCTGCAAAGGTTCCTGATGGTCCACTAAGGAACCCTCTAAATTAATTTTTGGAGCAAAAGGCCAAACATTTTCTATCTGTTTATGTGTATATCCATCTGTGCTTTAAACTCTTAATATAAAAGTGCTAGAGACAACTTAGTATATTTTTTTATCTGGTGTCGTTTAAATTTAAGGAAAAACTTTGGTTGAAGAAAGACAAACGGTAGTCGCACTCTCGATTAAAGGTCCCTAAATCACTGCTCTCAAAGCAGATAAAAATTAAAAATAAAAGAGTCAAAATATAATATAAAATGAGATGTTTACTACGAATGTATTACTTGAAATTTACTTAGTGCTTTTATTAAAGCACTTCTAACTAACGGTGACAATAAAGAACACCTGTTAAAATTTTAGAGAGATGATTGTTAAAATAACGAGATTTTTGTACAAAAATGTTTGTCCCGTCAAATGCTAAATATTATAATGTCTTATTGATGGTTCTACAAGCTACTATATTATATGAAGATCGTTTGTGATCACAAATATTGTGACCGTCTTTAATGTTTTAATTTTTCCTGAAGACTGTTATCTGACGTTATTTTATTGCTGTTGACATGAGAAAGAAAGGGCAAATAACCAATTAAATAAAACACTATTTAAATTATGTTAATCATTTTTGGCAGATTTTTGGATAGTTTGATAGAATGGCGGCTATTAATGAAAATCATTCAAAATTAGAAGAAAAGAGTTACCTGATTCATAATTGAAATCTATAATTCCCAAGATAGAGCTACTACAATCTGTCCGCTATAAACAATGTCTCAGTACGATAACGGGCTGGTGTAAGTCAACACCAAAGTAGATTTATAATTACAAAAGTTGTATTTTTTCTTTTCCAGCAATAGTTTTAATAAAACAAGAAACTACATCTCTGACTTAAATATTCCAATTTTGTTCTGTTTGTTTGCAATATAATCCATCCTGAAGTACTTGGAGTTCTTAGAGTGTTGTTTAATAAAATCCGTCTGAAGGTTTTGCAGTTAATTTTTGGAATTATTTAGACAAAATATAACTAATGAATGTGAAAAACAATTTTTATATTTCAAAAGTTTTATATTGCAGCAAAAAGTGTTATTTATTTATATCAAATTGCTTTACATTTTATCAGAATTTTATGATTACAATATGAATGTATTGTTTAAGTTTTAAAGTGTTAGCAGTATAGGTATGTAAGGTATCCCAATATTTAAAAAAAATTTAAAATATTACCAATTTTTATGTTTGAGGTTTACACTGTACATAAAAAAGTATATCTACCAATGACTAATTCTCAAATTTATATAGTCTAGTTTACAATCGGACTATTTTATAACGTAAGAATGTAGGCCCAAAACGTCACCATAGATTAAAAAAAGTTCTTGTATGAACAAATAAGTATTCTAAAATTACCACACGTCTTTTGACCTACCCATGTTTTATCCTTGTTGTGATCGGAAATAAATATCCACTTTTTGACATATTCCCTTATAATGACACTCAACGATCTACTGTTGTTTATTATGTTTGGCAATGATTACGTGTTATGTATTAGGTATAATTTTATCTCGTATACTAATTTTTAAATTCTAACAAGTTTAATTAAAAATAATTATTTGAAGACACGGGTTATACTATATAATAGTACTGACATGACCTTTAAACTTTTAGAAAAGATTTTGCACACTTTTACAGTAAAATATTATTAAAGGAAACATGTAAAGTTTTTTATTACATAGTTGAATTGAAATGGAGTGTAGTGCCTAGTTTTAGAAGAGTTAATTGTGTGTTAATAGAAAATTGATTGACCATACAGCATATAATATAGTTCCACAAACACGTGTCACTTGGTTTATGGTGGATAGCGATGGAGAATACTAATGAGAAAACTGACATGCTATATGTATAGTGTAGAGACCACCATATCTGTCTTGTAGTTACACATGAGTGATACAACTACAATAAATGTGTTTGAGGTAAATTCTATTTGGCTTTATTTCTCAGATTCTTTCGTTTAGTTAAAAAAACCAATTCCTTCAAGTGTAAAAACATGTTCATTTGTTACTGGTGATAAGTAACTAAAACCATTGTAATAATAAAGTATTGCAAGCATAATACATCAAATTTCATAATTAATTATAGGAAATGAAAGTTATGGAATTACAAAAGCATCTTAATTATGTACATAATCTCCTTATTTATACGTAACAAGGATGAAAGTATCCTGTGATAAATGGACACATTCTTGTTTCACAATGAAAACAGGTGCGGTGCAAGAAATACGTAAAATATAACGTTAAACACACTTATAAAAAACATATTTGCCCTTTAACAATGTTAAATTCACAATTAACACACCACCGGATAATGCACTAGTTGTAGACCTAATGTTTGGGGGGGGGGGTGCAGTCACGCAGACATAGACACAGTAACTACAGATTCAAATAACTCGGTAAATTAACGATTACGGTTAATTAAACGTAAGGGACTAGTTGTCCAGCAATCAAAGCCTTGTGTAACAAAACCCTAGTGTTCAAGCTTGTGTTGCATAGACCAATGTGTGTTTAAAGTATTTACTTCATTTTAACCATTAGGCTCAGCACTCTATTTGTAATTAAACGAGAACATGTAAAAATAAATATCTTGGAAGTTTGAAGCAATTTAACTACCAATAATAACAATATAAATTTCCTTTTTCTTCGCTAATCTTTAATAGCTGTTATGTACCTTTTAATATCTAAGAAAAATATAATATGTTTAATAGTATTCATGTTCTTAGTACCAAAAGCTAAATAAAACAGCTATCCAAATCATAAAAGCTTCTCCGTTACATCTGTGGTGAGGGGTTTCTGCTCTCTAAATAACATTAATTTGTCCTAATTTTTATCATCAGGGTAATAATGTGAAGACCCTCAATAACTTGAAGGATCTTCCATAAGTAGGTGAATGTCACATTTACCTAACAAAGCAAGGCGGTGACTTGCGCATTATTTCCTGTTTAGTTACGGTTAGTTTATTTACTGAAATCTAAACATAAGTTCCTGTATACCTGTTAAGATTTAAGCATTAGATAAGCAATAGTAACTATATTGACTGTGTATTGAGGACTGTTACGTACATCACGCATGTTGTGGATTCAAAAAAAAACTATGTCTATGTATGTACTGTTAGTTCACAAGATGATGGAATTTATCTCAAATTACGATCTTACCAGTTACAGAAATAGAAATTATCATTTTAAATGTAATATTTTTAAACAAACGGTATGTTTTCAACTGGATGTTTGGAGCATAGGTGCAGATATTCAAATTCCTGTAATATTGATCTTCATATCTTAGATCTTAGACGTTTCAAAATATATAAACCGCCTTTCATTCTTTGTTAAACGAAGGATGGGGGGAGTAAGTGAGTATTAAGCAACAGCACAATTCTCGGTGAAGTTGTCACTAAGTAATTACACGAACTGTTCAATGTTCTTCATTAAACTACAAACACTTGTGTCTTAGCTAGTGAATGTGTGCACTATTAAATTACTTTGCCATAAAATCAGAACACACGTAACTGGCTTTGTTTGTTGTTATTATTGGGTTAACAAACAATGGCTGGCAAACAAGCTGTAACTGAAGCTCAGCTTTGTTGTCGCGCAATTGAATAATGCGTGCTGGGGCGCTAAACAAAATTAAAATTTTTATGCCACGATAAAGAGAATGAAAGCAAATGATACAGTTCGATGGTTGATTTTTCTGAGTATTTATATTATAACTCGTGGCTTCGCACAAAATTTCATTTTGTAAGTCTGACACCTTTAGCGTATTCTTTTTAAAACACATTCCCAAAAATCCTGGGATAAGTTTTAAATTTAAAGATGATTTTTTTGGACTCTGAAATAGGAGTGTGAAACAGTTTTTAACAGTACCCGTGAAATAACTTATATTGCCTTCAATATTCTCTGAATAATATTGAATAGCTCAAAACACTTTCAGTAAAACATTTAACTTTTAACTTAATAATTAGGTAATAAATGGTAATCTTAAGCGAAATTCCATATGGTCTTTATTTTAGGGATTTCGGTGTAAGAATAATTCTGGTTTAAATTAATTATATTTTCGACGCCATGGTTAAGTTTACGTTATTGACCCTACCAGGATTATTCTGTAATGTTCTTTCAGTCTAAGGAATTTCTGTTGCCATAGTTGAGTTTTCATTGTTACTCAGATCAAGTTAATATATACCTATGCAATTATGAGAACCCTACATCTGTACGGAAAATTAAAATGTTTTTTTAATGTATTACAATTTTTAGCACAAGCTACAATGTAAATTTGTCTTTGATACCTGCATTACACTGATGATCAGGCATACTTTATATTTGCTAAAATTTACAGTTAAAGATATATTTATGCTAAAATGTCACATTTTAATATCCTGATAATCTCTGTGCTCAACATTAAATACAGGAAAGAATAAAACATGAGTGTGTTACTTTCAAGCTTACTCTACGCTTTCAAACAATAATCTTAAATAAATTAAAAAAATAATTAAAATTAATTAAATATAGTAGTGTTGGTGCAGTATTATATTTACAAAGGGCAGTTGATTGCCAAAACACATTTACTTGCTTACTATAAAAAAGAGAGTTTTCTAGACCAGTGGGGCTTAGCCAGGAGGTATTTTTGAAATAGGAATATCCTATATTTTAACCGAAATAATGTTAACCATAATAATGTTCACGTAGAATTCAATACAATCGGTACAGCACTTTTTAACTGATTGATAAACAAATATAATAATTGAAAAATAAATCAATCTGGCGTATTCATTTTTTAAATAATTCAGTACGCACGCTTTGAATTCGCATTTTTTCTAAAAAAGCTCATTATATGTTCTCATGTATGGATATGATTTTATAATTAATAACACAAATTATTAATATTACTTTCAAGAAGCGTCTATATAATGTAAATCAAGTAACTGTGCTTTAGAACATTACATTGAATATATTCGAATATTACATTAATCAGATTTAGTCGTTCTAAATTAAAAACGTTTTAATTCCTTCCACGCGGCAAAACCAAGTCCACTGCCTGTATTTTTCAAACTTCTCATTGACGTAAACCCTCCTTTTAATCTACTCCTGCACTTCAGCAAAAAGGATCATAATGTCTCCATCATTATTATTGCCACCATTTAGAATAATACCAGTACAGAACTGTGAATGTCTACGAGAACATTATCTGGTCTGTTCTTATTCTTGTAAGTCTAACTAAACATAAAAGTTTTGGCTAACAAGTTGACACGATGTTATCAAGATAGAACATTAAATATAGTTAAAGTTCCTTGCGTACATAGGCGCTATACTTGTATAAATTTAAATCACTGCATTTGAAATACTTATTTCAGAAATAAATACTGTAAAATAATTTGTAGAAAACTTTACTTAAATCTAAAACGCTGCAGTGTTAGAATTATGTATTGAGTAAAAGTTTAAAACCCTGTTAAAGCTCATTTAAGTGCAATATTCGTAATGGCTGCGCTTGCCGACTTGAGCGAAACCGACTCGGTATTTTCATCACTCGCCTGTTTGATGTCAAAGACAAACACAATCAAGACAACCAACATTGGTATCGGACTGTCGAATATAACCATCGAGATTCCGGAAATCGATTGTAATGGATGATAGACTACTATAACTAAAATTTTTATTTGTACATGAAAGGAGTTAACAATTAGCCTTTGTATCTAATCTATCGCTATTTGTTCATTAGTTATAGGTTCAATTGATAAAGCTCGATATATATTTTAACTCGATGAATACGTTTTCTATGTATTGCGTAAAACAGTTATTTCTGAGTTATGCCGTGCATGAGTTCTTAAAAAAATAAAAATAATCTAAAAAATGTCTGCTCCACGTGGCAACAAATGGCCCATTTCCAAAGATACATTATTTAGATGAAAGAGCTATTCGAAGGAAATATTCGTTCACTAGGTTGGACTAATGAAATATTTCCTTTAATTTAATTTGGGCTGATCATCGTTGTCATTTTGGGCGTTGGACCTAGAGACCTAGAAATGGACTATTCAACGGAACGTTGGACTCGTAAATTATTATTGTACTAAATAATTAAAAAAAGGATTTAATATTTTTCACAAACAGTATTTCACCAATGAGTGTGAAAGCACCATCACAATAGCATATACTGTTAGTACCAGATTGGTGTTGCCCTGTCACAGACCGATTCAGCAGTCAATGAACGCGTTAGCGGACACAAATAGTGTTTGGCGTATTGTGTCGCTTATGAAATCGACTTCATTCAACAAGTCTTCCATTGTTGTGAGAGTTGAATAATTGTGTATGGCGATGCCAATACATAAAACGATGGCTATGAAAATAAAATAAAACACTAGTATTAAACGTCTTTATACATTAATAAATTCAACAATAACGCTATTTTATAATCTATACTTATAGTTTAATTTGGTTCCAGAGATAATAAAAAATGTACGTTTCCAACTTCTGATTTATAGTTAGGACTTTACTAATATTAAAATTATATTAGCGGCCAATAAAAAAACTATGATCGTACAGTTATAAATATGACGAAAAAATAGTAACCTGTATAATTAATAAAAAAGGTGGAAATATTTGCATACACGCTTAAAATATGGGCCGTACATGAAAAAATGCTGAGATATAACATTTATATAAAAAGCTTATCTCCTGAACAAAACGTCACTTGGCTAGACTACTTTCGTGGGGAGGCATCAATTTTACTAATTTTTTTATACACAAAATTACGAGTTTCTTATTCAATTTTGTTTCATAAGTATATTATTTTTGTGTTATTTACATCAATGTATTGGTAATTCAACTTAAAATTTCCTAATAACACTTCTAATGAAAAACGTATTAAAACTGTTTTACTATTTCATGACAAACTTAGGAAGTTAGTGTTTTTCCTAATATAAATGTTTTACTTGACTTAACGAGAGTGGTACGGGTCTAATTTCTCTGAAGATTATATAAATATTATTAATTTGTGTAGCTCGTTATTTTAATTGTAACGAGCAAATAAAAGATTTGATTTGAAGCTAGAAAAATTATAGTTTGAAAATATTTAAAATTTTGATGACCTCCATCAGGACCTCCACCAAAAATAGCGCGACTGATGATCAATTACTTTCTTGGGAGAAGTGTTTTCATAGATTTCAGGTAAAATCATACTGTATGTTTTTACAATGCGAATTGACTCTCTGCTCCTGGACTAAAATAAAAAAAAGGGAACTTTTCTATCGAAAACTTACCACCTCTTTCACATCCTAAACTGTCGTGAGTACGTTTTATATTCGTTAGATGTCGACATAATAAAATTTGTGTATTTTTAAATTGTTTTTGTAACATAAAAAGTTTTTAACCAGACACGTTGGACAAAGGCAGAGGCACAGAAGGAATATATCGATGTGAATAGTATAGAAGAAGCAAAATTATGCATCTCAGTGAATGTTATTCGTGCATTTCAACGAATAACATGACAACCAGATCTTCATTTTCTGTACTGTCTCAAGTAATTTGTTTCACCTTCCCATCATATTTTGATCGAGTCAGTTAGGTATTATGTCAGTATTTTGGGCACCATCATGTATTAGATCGTCGATGAACTATTTATACCCTTCTTACTTTAACCTTCCTTTTATTTTATAGTGCTGCAACAATAAAACAAATAGCAAGGCTGAATTCTATGTTATTTGCGTTTTACAAACAAATATCTCTTTACCCTTTCGTTTAGTAGTAACAGGCAAATATTGAACTTTTATATCCAATATACCCATGATTAACATTTGTTAACTTTGAATTTTCCATAATTCCAACTGTCCAGATATTGTTCTTTAAATATAATTGTATTGATTTATCCTGAAAATCACCATTTGCTTGAATCTGGGATTAATGGGAGTTTACAGAAAACTGTATTAAAACACTAAACAAAAGATTAAAACACCACCCCAGGGATAGGGTTGAAATATTGGATGGTAAGACCTGCTGGAGGTGATTGCGATGTGCCACCCCAACCGGAAATCACAACGCACAGTTTCCAGGAAAAGCAGAAGCATTCCAAAAAGCTCGGATTCCATCACATAAAGACAATGTTTACAGACCACTCATTTGTTTAATTTTTAAACAGTTTTAAATAATTCATTGACGTAGTACACAGACGAATTTTTGCATGAAAATCAAATTTGTTTTTGTATTTACAGACTCAAATAATTTTATTGTTAGGCATTAAAGTAATGACTTCCAAAGCAAATTTTATTTTATATTATATATATATATATATATATATATATATATATATATATATATACGTCAAATATTAGTACAACTGTGATTAAAACAAATTTTTTATGAACTTTCATTGCTTAATTTTTTTATGCTTATTTCATTGGTACCATAAATATGCTGAAAATATAGTATGAATATATAAATTAATTATGAATTACCGAATTTCAGTTTCGATTAAGCTATAATTCCGTGATAAAAGCCTGTTAAACCTTGTTTGTATAATTAGCGCAAACTTTGACAATACAATGAAATCGAATTAAATAATTTAATAAAATACAAAAAAAAATGTAATAATGGATAGCTAATTGCAAGAGACATACATTCAAATAATGTAGTATAGAATTTTTTCATATTTCCCAATCTTCCATTTAGGTTTAGTGAGTGGATGAAGTGCTCACACTCCCACAAAAGTACGATTATAGACGTAACGACTCCCCATGTATATTCACACACACACACACACACACACAAACACACACACACACACACACACACACACACACACATACTGTTGGAAATCATAGCGTTGATAAGCTACTAATTGCTATTGAGATATCCGTGAAGAATCATCGTACAGAGATTTGACTTGTTTTTACACAATGAGTTGCACGGCAACAACACACATTTTAATTGGAAGCATCAGAAAGATCCATCCGAAGGTCTTATGAACGTATCTGATGCTGATAGGATAAAATAACACCTCGTGAACACAGCTGGGCAGTGGAGAATTGAGAAACATTAATCGAGTTGTACCAACAGTTTTTACCATCAAAAGCTGCTTAAGAATAACGTTTAACAAGTGTATGTGCAGACAAAAACAGGAACTTAGTAGTCAAAACTTTGAGTCCAGAAGTCGAGAGTTAATTTGCGCTTTTAAGCAGACTACCTCATTTTTCATAAAACGAACAGAAATTTCCTCTAAGAATGAAATCGATTGTTAGCTGTTGTAATTCTGGTGGAGGTGGGAATGGGAGAGTATCAAAATATATTTGTTTTTTAACACATTTAAAATCAACCGTAAGATTCGTATATAAAGTTTAAATCAGCGTCAGTTAGCTATGAAATTAAATGAAAAATGTTTTTATTAAAGAGACGCAGTTGGGCCACTCTACCACTCAAACTCATATTGTGTACAGTACATTAATTTATAATAGTTAAAATAAAAAAGAAAAACTTTATAGATATTGCGATAAATACAAGAAAAATCCAAAATAAAGATCAAGAAGCAAAGACACATCCAATCATTGTAACACACCGATTGACCACGGGACCGTAACAATCAGCACCACCCGTCACCCCCCACAGGCCCCCCAGCAGCAAGCCCCTAACCCCCCTATAGTAGCCTGTGGCTATCGCCAGGACACTGAAAGTAATGACTATATAGATGTCTGGGGTGATCGTATACATGCTGAAATGGTCATAATAATATATGCTGGAATAGTGATCGTATACATTATGAATATTTATATATTAAAAACTACTGTATATTCTGCCAGTTAATTATAATTATTATGTCTGCATGTTTACAAGAAAAATGGGATGTTATAAAATTGTATAAAACATACGTATACAATTCAATTTTGATAAATAACACATCTTTAGTTTTTGTTATTTAAACGGTTGTTTAGATAATTACTTTCTATATTACATACATAAATACCTGCTAATTCTATCAGAGTTTTACTAATCCAATAGATATTTACCAACTAAAGACAATTTACTTACACGCTTCACATGCACAAGTGGTTGTGTTTTTGTTTATGTGCCTATGCGTGTATTTATTGGATTACCAGCGGTGTTTCGTTCAACTGTTAACTTCAAACAACAACCGGTGTTTTACATGATATTTCAAACTTGTAGTCACCCACAGTCATTACAAGTGTAATATATACAATATATGGACCAGTAATGGTAAAATACGATCAATCGGTTCATTCAATATTTGGGAAAAACATTTTATATCGATAGATTTGTAAATCAGTTGTTTTGTTAATTTGATTGCGTTCCTCAAAGGAGAGAAATCAATTACACAGTTTCATTTAAGTTTTTCATGTTGTTTGTTTAACATTGAATTCAATGTGAAATTTTTCGAAAAATATTCAACATCAATTGGTTATTACTGGGTCCAACATTTGTTTTTATTAAATAAATAAATAAATTCATTATTGCATTTATTCACTCTAAAAATGCCATAGGGTGATATGCACCATAATCAATAAAACCGAATATTACTTTTACAGAAATTACGATTGATACAAAATTTCAAGTCAGGTTAGTTCGTCCTCA
This sequence comes from Homalodisca vitripennis, assembly GCF_021130785.1. Taxonomy (NCBI): domain Eukaryota; kingdom Metazoa; phylum Arthropoda; class Insecta; order Hemiptera; family Cicadellidae; genus Homalodisca; species Homalodisca vitripennis. Next base: position 80,817 of record NW_025776898.1, on the reverse strand, counting down.
ACATATCGCATGATATTAATCAATAGTAGTGAACTAACGAGCTGTCAACTAATTCGACCTCTGTTCTGAGCGAACTGTTTAACTACCATTGTATATTTGTAACAAAGAGCCAATACGAATCAGAAATGAACACAATTGTTGCAGCTATTGTGTTGTAGTGGAGCCTGTGACCTAAATCCGTATTGTGTCATTATAAGTTACATTGTTCTGCCAGAATTTTCGCTGCAGTTGAGTGATGAAAATCTACTTATTTTTTCAATGAACGCATTAACATCTAATGTGTGTGCGTAACTACGTATTGTTTGTGCTGTAATTCAGTTAAGTGGTAATTTCTTTTATTGTATGTCCCAGATTTTGTTTGTAAATTTGTCATGGAGATGTTTCCAATATGATGACGTGATTTTTATACAAAGTTATTTATAAATGTTTCTCTGACGATAAACGTAATGTAAAGCTCAGATAAAAAAGTAATATACTTTTTAAAACACAAGTTTATCGTTCCATAAAACTACATTTCATAATACATCTTTAACATTTATTCCACTTGCTCTATGACCAATTATTACTTTTTCTTCGACGTTAAGTTATTTTTGCCAGTATCTTTATCCAAATCAATGTTTCACTGGTTCAAAAAAAAAAAAAAAAACTTTTTGAGCTATACCGCGGATAATCCTACACTTTTCAAAAAAAAAATAAAATCGAAATTATCTACCAACTCCAGACAACAGTATAAGGCCTTGACTTTTCAAGCAGGACCACGATTTCCTTTTTCAGGAAACTACGTCTTTTGTTCAGAACCGCTCTTTAGAACTTGGTCCATGTTGAGCAGTAATCATTAAAATTAAGGTCATTGCTTGTAATAAAAAATCTTTGACCGAAGATTTTTTTCAGAGCACACAATGATATTGAATGTGAAAGCGTTTGTGTTTGGATTTATTCAAGACTAAGAGGTTATGTTCTGCCAATTTCATAGCCTGTTGCTTTAATTCTGGGTGATAAGTTACGTATATTTTATATCCAGGAAGATTTGAATCAATTTGCCAATGGGCCAAAAAGGATCAAGGAATTATAAATATTTTTACGTTTGCAATGGTAGGAGTTTAAGTGCCATCTAGAGAAAGATTTTTTGTATTTTGTATTTTGTGATAAAGCTTTATACAGGAGAGACCTAAAAAACTTGGAAAATTCTAGGAGAGAGTGGTTTGTCTTGAATCTTCTCTCCAAGAAGTTTTATTACGAATGTAGTAGTCAAAGGTTTAGTAACTACAGATAGACGACGTGAACACTATAGTCATTATTCAACGTTTTTTCGTATTTTTATGGGATACCTTAAAAATCATCACCACACACTTCAAAACTCTGATAATAATGTCTGCAGCCAACATGTTTCTTGGTTTCAAAACCCATATCACTACCACGTGTCTCATCTGGTGAATGAAATCTGTAAAAGAAAGAATTCCATACTCTTTGTTTAACAGAGAAAAGAGCATGTGCTCAGACAAAGATGGGTTGAAAAAAATGTATAACGTTTAGTCGGATCTTACAAAAAAGGAAAACTCAGTCAGCCATAAATACGTAATTTTTAATACAAATCGCAGAATATCTTGAGTCAGAAACGAAAATAAAGAAATAATTACGGATATCTCAACCCTTTATGTGCTGAGTTTTTTAGAACCCATAATACTCTTTGACAAAATCTCGTTAAAAACCAAAGGAAAAACATTTGAACACAGAACTAAAAAAATTAGTTCATAAACTAAAAAATCATGTACAGTTATTTACAGTAATAAATTTAACATGGCCCATGACTTGGATTCTCTTAAAGTTAGAATTTTATTTGTTTACAGTATTTTTTGACAATGGTTTTGAAAGTGGCAGGATATTTTCAGGAATTTACTCTAGCTGTGAAGAAAGTAATAGTGAAAAATTGCGTTTTATTAGGAGCATGTTTTAATTACAGTGTACTGGGAATTGACACACACAGCGTGGTTTTCTGTGAACCCTGACTTCACGTGTATACAATACCCCCGCATGACATAATTATTTTAACCGAAAGTTGTTTACTCAGCTCTTGCGTCTAACAATGATGAATAAGAAATTTTGTGACAAGGTAGGACTTCATGATAAGCTTAGAAACTTGTTATGAAAAAACACATTCCTAGTAATTAGACTTGATATAATTCTAGACTAAATATGTAATCAAGGGAATTGTCAATATGGTCACATTATCATTGCCTCAATAATAACACAGTGCGTAATCCTAATTTATGTAAGAAAATGACGAAAAGTATCAAGAGATATTTTATGAGGATCTTAACAAAACTCAAGCACACACACACACACACACACACACACACACACACACACACACACACACACACACACACACACACACACACACACACACACACACACACACACACACACACACTTGAGTCGAACTACGAAGTTTTCCAAGGCCATAAAGACATATTGGCCTCGCATATTTTCCTCAATATGCATTGGAGCATATTTCTAAAGTTTTAGGACATGATAATAAAGTAAATATTTTCTCTCTCTCCGGATATATAATTTATCCATTCAAAGCTCATTATGCCTATTCAAATTTTCAGTAGCACTATAAGCTCAGAAAATTAGAATAGTAGGAAAAAGAACTTTTACCTAATATTTTACCTACATTGTCGTAAAAAAATATCACAATCTTAAGTTTATCTTCAGCGAAATATTATACTCTTTCTTTGAATGCAATTTCTTCTACTTCCTCTAGTAACCGTATTGCGTTTGGGGTTATGCTAAGGGCTGTGGAAAGAGTTGAAGTAATGAAATACGATATAGCTTCAAAGGTGAACATTTCATATTCGTTTGTGAACGAGTGAGTGGAAATTAATTGTTTTATGTTTCACCTTGGCCTCTATAATGTTCGTGTAGGTAAACGGAAGATCCGTTTATCATTCCTTTAGTATATTCCTACAAAACTTTCACGCTAAGCAACACGTGCCCTGGATGTATAGTAGTTTAAATGTATAGTAGTGATAAAAACTAGCATTATGTCCTATGGTGGGAAGGATTCGTTTCAGTGGGAATGTTGAGATAAACCTCCCTCTTGTTTTACCCCCCTCTTAGTACAGTGCCTGGAATCTGGCAATGCAACAGACCTGACTCCTGGAATCTGGGCTGATGTTCGTCTGAAGAGGTCCGATAAAATATGTCGACGAAGAAGCTTAAAACGAAACCATTATATTGTTTTTACATCAGAGACACAATGTAATGTAATCTAGGTGAAATTGCTCTCATTGTCTAATCAGGTGCACTATTATCTTAAAGCACGATGGAGCAACCGTTTTGAAATTCTTCGTCACCAGCTTTTTTCGCATCTCTTCAGACGAACATGACTCCGTATTTCAGGCAGTCAAGTCTGTGACAGAGTCAGATTTCAGACGCTGCTCTTATAGGAGCTATACTAAACATTCACATAGCATTACGATGTTAGTGTACTTTGTTTATAATCATACATTTCACAGCAATAACGCGTTTGTGTAAACATGAGCTAATTAAGACTAAAGGAGCACGAACACAATAATCTAAAATAGATGGTGAGAGGTGCGACTAAATTCCTCTACACTCTACACTAATCAGTGTTACCAGTTTTCCGCTTAAGAAAATTACTTATCAGTTTAATCATCTGCCTCAATAAACAAACATCACTGTTTGCCGTAAAAAATTACACGACCATAACTATATATTAATGACCATATCCACGCCATAGCAGGAACAGTTTGGTGGTCAACAGCGATATGGCAACACCGCCTCAAACGTCATCGGACTATTTACGTGCGGGCTCCTGTAGTTTACTTTCACATGTACTTTGCAAAGTGGAAAAAACACATTGGGCATTTTCAGAATAGATGGTTGTGATGCGCTTTCTTGACCTAATGTTAACCATGAAAATTCTTGAGAACCCAATACTATTTTTATAAAAACCTGGGTAACTTTATAAAATATTTTACAATATTCCAAATGATATATCCTTATAAATTCTATATAACATAAAGTCCATTACAAATGTATTCCTGTAAATAATCGCACACGAAAAAAACTATTCAAAATTAATGCGATTTTAGAGCACAATTGAAATTTACACAGTCATTAATTCACACGGCCGTTATTGAAAAAGAGAGATAATTTTAATTATTCAAACCCTTTGAAGCTGTAACAAAAGAATAAGGATTTGGGTCAGAGAATCAACTACATGACAATGGGCTGTGACAACACTGTTCATTTCTGAATGTACTGGCTCTTTGTTACACGTATATGTTATGTTAGTAATTGCACTATAAAATTCTTGTATAACTAATACAAGTCTTGTAGATACAAATATTTGTATGTATTGATGTGCTAAAACAATAACCAAAATTTATTTCCTGCATAATACTTTTTTAGCTATTCATAAAAAGTACTAACAATATTGAAATATATAGGTTGAAAAATAATTATTCATAACAACAATCAAGTGCCATCGTTTTGAATGGTTCGATGTTTTATTAAATTAGTTTGACAAAGGGATATGGCTTATTTTATCACTTTCTGCTGACTTATAAAAATATTAGTGCACAAATTCAAGCAAGTTACGTTGTGCATAAGGAGTAACAAATTAAAACTCGCCGGGAAATAAGTTCAGTTCATGTTTTGTTTTATAAACGACTATAAGTTTTATAAATAAGATAATTTAGTCTCATTTTAAAACACATGCTAGCTCTACATTTACTGGTAAATAGAATTGTATTAATGGGTAAAAAATGGGTAAAGTTTCAGTTTCATTTTCACTACGATCTTCTATATCAGAAATGATTGCTTCATTTTCATTGTTATTGTGTTCTAAAAATAAAATTATGTGTTAATTATAACTGAAATAAAAAATTAAAATCTGGTTTAAAATCTTGCTAAATATCTTGTAAACCCAGTATCATTGCTTTTACATATCTCGTTGTACTATATGAAATTGGGAAACTTAATGCATCTTTTAAAAGTCAATTAATGGTTTTGACATTTCTTAAAAGAATCTGTATTACTGTATGTTTTACGCAATTTTCTAACGAATGTAAGGTAAGGCCAAATTTAATTGATTAAACTTGATAATCATAATCAACAGAAAGACTTATTTTCTTCCATGATTAAATTACACTACAGTTGCTTTTAGCTAGAAAAGATCTTATCACTTTATTTTTAATCCTTTAAACATACATCCATAGCCCACCAAAAAAAAGTAGTCACTTCAACAAGTAGCGATAGTAAGCTCTCACTATCACGGCTGAATAGACACTTAACGGAACAGAAAAACGCACTGACATCAAAATGGTCGTGATAATCCCGCCCCTAGGAGCTACAGAGCAAACACACTGATGCGCGACATTCCGTGACGCGAATCGAAGGTCCTTTTCCCCAAAACAAAACATAGCCCGCCAAAATAAGCAACCACTTACAAAATTAGACTTGTTTTAAAGTAGATGAAATCTTATATGAAAGGAGTAGGTTTGTCGCGTAAAAATGAAAGACTCAAATTGCATGTCAATGTTCATCCACATTATTAAAATATGGCGCAATCTTTAAATAATTTTAAATATTCTTAAAGTAATCCAATTAGAAACAACGTGTACTAGGGCAAAATATTTTCTTGCGGTTTTGATAAAAATATCCATATGCCATTTCCAGGATGATGATGTTTCTGTTCAAAAAAACACTTCATAACTCTAGGGTGGGTAAGACATAGGCGTTGTGTTGAAATTTATGGGGAATACATTACTATAACCTAACCTATCACTAAATATTGAAACTATTAGGTTCCAGTGGCACTGTTCACACACCTGTGGTTGTTATTGTTTATATTTAGATGTCAACGATATGGCATTGTACCTATAATACATAACGTTACATATCAATTATGCAGCTCATTTAACGCCATGTATTAAGTAGAAAAAATCAATAAGTCAAATTATATAGAGTTACTTTTTATGCTAAATTACGTGCAACTAATTTAAAAAAGTAGTATTAGAATGAATCTGTGTTGATCGGAAACTAGATTAATGACAACAACTAAACTACTACATATACACACAAATATTATATTTTCACTGATATCCAAAACTTTTCAGAGACTATTACCTCACATCCTGTAGATTGCCGTAGAAGAAATCCATGACGTAGCACAGCTTGTTGGACAAGCGCTGCATCCTGGCGAGTATTCCTGTATACTCGTACATTCTTGTGTACTGGTGCCTGCAAAGTTCTCGAAGCCTGGTTCCAGACGGAGTTCTAAGTCCACCGCTACTAGCAGTTCCTGGCAAACCAATCTGGAGTTAGCAGCTAGTGGAGAAACAGTACGGTTGGAGTGGGAATTGTTGCTTCCATGTGAATGTTGAATTGAGACCCAGTTCGCTTTCCAGGAAACTGTAACAGAATTGACAGTTTGTTCGATGTCACATATGTTTGTCTGGAGAGAAATAAAGGTTGACATCGTAGAAGCATAAATGAACTCTTTACGTATTTTTGACATCAGAGAAAACTAAACTACAAAATATAGTGTAATATAGGTGAAGAGTATTCTCAGTGTGTCATAAGGTACACTATGATTAAGGTGAACAGGAGCTAAACCCATCGCTCTCAATACATTTGGCATACGGCGTTTTGCTCGCGAGCTATAACCCGAACAAAAGTTAAGAGGCGTGAAAATGGCTCGAGAACCAATAAAACCTTCAGTATCAAATTTGATAAGGTTTGAGTTATCGCTTGCTGGTAGGAAAGTATTGATATTTAATGTATATTTAAGGAATATGCGAGATTCCTTAGAGTTAGTTCAAAGTATTATGTGACCACAACCCTACAAGTTTAATAGTTTTGATGATAAGCCTTAAAATAATATCCAAAGATCTATGTATTGGAATTCCAATACCCGTTGATTCATTCATTTAGAATGCCAACTGTGGCTAGACCAAACCTACAGGACGAAGTACTGTTTTACACTTGTTCGCCTTCTCCGTAGTAGCTTAGACTCTGTCAGGTTGGTATAATGTTATTTTGTGGTATTTTCATAATATAAATACTTAATTACATTTTAAAGCGTTTATGTCTAGGTCAGGTAACAACAGTTATTTTTGGATAAATTAGCTTAATGTAGGTTAGATCTTGCGATCGTATACTAATAATCACTTTCATATTTCAAGAAACTTCAAAAATACTTACAGGTTTACTAGTAATAATTATTACATTATACGAGTTTTAATTTCAATTTAAAACAATTGTTTATTTTATAAACAACTTACTTTTTCTCTAAGAATGTTTTAAAAATGATATATGCCACCAATCATAATTAATTTCAAAGATGCGATGATAATATGTAACATTATATCAAACGAGTTAATATAGATGAACAATCATTTGAATTCTTGCAGTCTTAATTTCTGGTTCTCCAACCAGACACAAAGGAGTGACAGTTGGGTCGCACTTCTTCAGTTTACTTGTTTGAAGTTCGTACAATGGAATGAAACAGAAATTTTAATTAAGATGTAATCTCTACTGAAAGCGTCGTGTCCCTTATAACGAAATCAAAATCCAATCGGAGAAACACTAATAACTAACACCATTGCAAACATAGTGTATCACTTTTATAAACTTTTTCATTAAATTCATGCTTGTTTATGAAATTCAAGAAGGACTTTTATAATTTGATATTGAGAGAATTAAATCACAATTGGAGGATGGAAATTAATGAATTAAATTTTGAAATATATTACGGTTAAAATATAGATTGCCAGAACACTATTATTAAACAATTAGAATAATCTCTATTAGTTTCTAGAATTAGTTTCATATTTACAACACTGAATGTATCTTAATATAAATACATTATATTATTGGCAATGTACTGATATGCATTTTGTACTATGGCATTCTTGTGACTGTAGAGTAAAATTGTGTAATTTATTGTGTACTTAAATTAATTAATATATTTACCATCATAAATTAATACCATTACAAAATTTTATCAGTTATTTGTTGTAATTGTTTTACATATTTTGAAATTAGGAAACTAAAACTGATATTGCAGTTCCAACCAGTGTACCTAACCAAGTAACACAATAATTTAGCCAAATTTGTTATGTATTAAAAAATAGCAACTGTTTACAAAAATAATGAGAGCTGGTACAAAATTCTGACATCACATACCACATTATTACAACAGAAGGATATTTTTTAATAAGCAACAATTTTTCCAGCCTAAAACGATTGTATTTTGCTTCATATCACATAACTGCTAACATAAATAAATTATACGTGCATAAAGGGCAAAAGGATGGTGATCTTATTACATCGCATAATGCAATGGTATATTACTCTGACTATTTGATAGTTGTAGTGCAATAATATAAAACTGCTGCAATGTAGAATAGTCATCTAGGTACAGGCGTAAATTCATAATTGTTTAATTTTTAGTTACAAATCTTTGGGACTTTTTATTTATTAAAAAGTGTACTTGTTACATTTAACAATTATTGTTCATCGTTACACATAAATCAATATATTAACGTGAAAAGGTAACAGTACAATTTACATTAGTTGACATCAAAGAATAAATTAAGTTTAGGTCCGAAGACAATCGCATGAACTGGGATGAAGCTAACATAATACATCGGGAACCTATTTTCTTTAAAAGTAGACAAATAAAGAACATTAAATTGCCAGTTCACCAATTAGTTAATTATTAATAAAATTATACCTCTTTGGTTGCCAATTCTTAAAAATGAACTCAAAATAAATTATAAGATATAAAACAGATTATAGATTTGTAATTTGCAATCATGTTTCCTTCACTAATTGTGTTTGCCCAATTTTGATGAAAAAACCGAAAAAAGCATATTACATTGCACTCTATGAGAAATTCCATTAGATAATGAATCACGATGTATAAATTGGAGACAGGTAAGGGGTAGTAAGTACCACGTGCCATTAAACACCAAGTTAGTTATTTCTTTAAACAAGCTCAAGTAACTGCAGTGCAAGAGTACGATCACACCACAATTCGCTTAACAGGCTTTACTGCATATAATAGACTAGCATTGATTTTTACATCATTTTTACAAGCCGATTCAAAAATATGTTAAGATAAATTGGAGTGTCCCACAAAAACTGTCCTAATCTTGGTAACCTTACCCTGTATATAACGATTCCTTAGCATTAGTACTATAAGGACACAAAAGGAAACATCCCCTTAGCCCTCGACCATTTCAATTTGTAGAGGGAATTGAAACAGAAGTAGACTATTAAGTTCGTACTAGTATGTATTATTTCACCTAGGTTTTTAATAATTACTATTACTCTAATCTGAGAATTTTACTACTTAAGTGTTGTGTAACTTACACAAGACACATTTTACTTCTATTTGTGTTGAATGTTTTGTAGGGCGTGAAGCTGAAACTCATTGCAGAGTGACAGGTTAACAGAATATTAAGGTGAGTGAATATTGGGATCATTTCCTGGAGAGATCCAGTGTACTATTAACAGTGGTGGAGTAATCTTGATTTCAAGACATAAGTAGTCTATAAACCTTCTGGATGGTCTTAACTAAGTGGTCTACCAACCACTGATATCAGTCAACTAGTCAATAGTGGATATCGCTCAAACCATCTAGTTTGCTCTAAAACACTTATTATGGTATTTAATGTGTGGTTTAAAACATTTTCTACAGTAATATTGTACAGATTATACTAGTACTTGCAAGAAAATAGGCTTTGATTCGTTATTATCTCACCATTTTGAAACAAGTAAAGTTGTATAACAATATGGATTGTTTTAAATCGGTTGTTACAATTCCGACAATTCCACCATATAGACTACAACATTGTTGATGGATAGTTGAATATTTTCTTATTTTCAGCATTCTTCTACAAAAAATAAATAATAAAAATATCTTCACTATCAAAACTTGAATACTTGTTAATTTGCATTGCAAAAAATCATAATTCAAATCATAAACACTGTACATATGATTTAATTTACATGTGGGATTTAAGAATAAACATGTTATTTAATATAACATATGGGTAACAGATCTCTCTATAACCTTACTTTTGATCAGATAGTCCACATACCTCCACCACATTTGACCATTGTCCTTTTTAGCAGAGTAATTCATGTGTACACCTTTTTACTCTACTCTCCCAAAGCTGCACTTGTTTTCCTCACTACTGTAATTCTTTCCCTTGCAAACCTGTCTCCTGGTCTCGAAAACTTTTCAAAATTTTTAGAAAACTGCTCTCACATTATTACTGTCCTTGTATACGTACTAACTTCATGCAGCAGTTTGTGTAGGGAGTATTTTATAGTTACAAACGTACTGTAAAAGTATGGAATCCCTATAATCAGACTTGTTCTTCTTTTTATGTCTTCAGGAAGGGTATCTTGAAGGATTGTGACTATTTTTTAATTTACTTAACCCAAAATCGATAAGGCTCACCACCTTAAGGGCTGGCAGCCTACACATAAGGGTGTGTCACCCCTATCTGATTGACTGGAAAGATTGGTACAGAGCTGGCTTGTCCTTTCTCCAACGAGACTTGACTTAGATTAATGCCCAAAACCCTTCCTCATGCATCCTAAAAGGAGGCGGTCCCTACTCTCAACCTTACCATCCACAATAACTCGTCACCCCGAAAGCAGTGAAAAGGGCCTCACGGTCTGAGTGAGGGATGCCTATACAGATTTGCCTATCAGTTTCGCTGCTAAATAATTTATACAAATTTAAACTTGTTAATTAATAAAATTACAGAAAAATAGCTGCTGTATGACACTTTAAGTTTTGTAACTAAACATTGAAAAGGGCATATATGAGGTTTTATTGGTCTGTTTATTGTATTGCTATAAATGTGTCATTTAGATTACATACAAATACGTCGCAATTTCTTCTTGGTATCCTCTCAAAATAAACGATGTCTTTTACTTCCAAGCAGAAATTGGAACAGATTTCGTAACTGTGAAGTGAACAGCGAGCAAAGTAAAGAAGAGCCGCGGGAGGTGTCTCTATTTCACAGATTATACAGAATGTGTTGGGAATTATCATAATCATATACTGCACAGGAACAATAGCCCATTGTTAATCTTCACAAACACGCTTTAGAGTCCCAAGACAAACTCCTTTAGAACAGGCTGCGGTCAAAAATCAAGTGACATAAGCAACTGTGGCTGATGGTTCTCAGGATATATCTTATTGCAACTAATACGTTTTTATAAGTATAATAAATTTAGTAAACTAAGTTTTTATTTTAGCACATTACTGTAAGTTAAAGTTGATTTAGCTATTAAGCGTTAAGCTAAATTGGTCCTAACTACTTTTTAACACATTCATTTAGGAAAGTATAACGAAATACTATTAATAGTCAAAAATAATAATCATTTCAATACTACCCCAACCAATCATCACACTGTATAACAATAATTACAGTATATACCGAACAACAATATTAATTCATTTTACTAAAATAAAAAGGATTTAGTTAGGAATGTAACTGTTTTGTGAAGTCAAAGCATAAATTGTACAACAGATAAAAACTATAAACGTTGTTTAAAATAGTAATATTTCATCTGAGTTAAATAATTGCATTTTAATTTATATTACAAACTGATAATAATATTGTATCAAACGTATTTTAACGAAAATAGAAACGGAGGTTCTCACTACAACCCATATTACAATTGTAGATCCCCTTCACTATTACTGAGTCGAAAGGCAATAGTATAATATTGCTTGGAGATTGAAAAGTCATCCAGTTACAGACGTAACTTGGAATTGCTTCTTTTCCATTTATAACCTTTGGTACATTTAATATTTATTGGCAGTTTAACTGTCAATGAATTGTTTACTGTAACATAAACACACATATTTTAATACATAAACATCCAGTACAATTGCGGTCAGTAACACATGTAAATTCCAATAATAAATTAAAGACGGTAAGTATTAAAGGCAAATTTATATTTTTGAAGTATAATTGATAAAAAATTAAAATAAAATATTACATCACATTAGATGATCTTTGAGTGATCCATTGAATTATCCATCGGGTTTTTCTATCCCCGTGTATAAACTGTGTTCAGATAAAGACCAATAATTTACATGCTGGTTATTACTTAAATTAATTTATTTAATTAAATTGGTTTAATTACTTGCCAATGTGTATCACACAGTCAAGCAGGATATATGTGAAGGAAAAGAGGATAGTCGAGTAGTTCAGTTTATATTTCCCGGATACAGGAATTTGGAAGCCTTGCAAGGTGGATTCCATACAGCTCCTGGAAATCGTGTGTTTGCTTGCAGTCCGTAGGTGGTGCACCATCGCAAGGATCGGACCTAAAGGGGAGGGTATAACGGACTATTAATGTCTTACATGTTGTCTTATATATCTTAATAGCATGAACAGGTCCGTGTGTTTCTTGTCATATTCCACTTGCTTCTTGGGACAGACCACTGAACACATTACCCAAGTCAGTGGTCTTCAATGTTCATCATTCGTCTATCTGAACCATATCTGGAACATTTGGGTCTCCAACAGTAATGTCATTGGATGGATTTCAGGTTTTAACAAGTAGCTCATTGTGTACACTGATATAACAATTAGACGATTTTAATTTTAAAAATATGGATTATGTCTATTTAATAAAGTCATTAGTTTTAAAAAGCAAACTCGTTTTAAAATTGATAGTATGATTTAATGTAGTAATAGTTATTTTGTCTCTCTGAAGAATATAAAGTTACAGTGAGAACCACCAGAAAGTGCAGTTGATTGAGGAGCGTGTTTGCCGCTTGGACTTAGAGCAGCCATCGAGGACTTAGTGACCTTGGGCAACTTGGAGTTTTCGAAGTACAAATAGGCCTATGTTCACATTAGGGACCGTAAGAATGTATATGTCAAATTTCAGTACAATCGGTTGAATAGTTTTTATACGTGAAAGCTACACAACCAAACAAAGGCATTTTTGCATGCAAAACATTATTATTAGAATTATTTAAAAATCACTATAGGTTTCAAATTATAAGAAAGTTCTTCTTTGATATGAAAACGAGACCCCAATAATCATTTTATATTAGATTAACCAGTCAACTTTTAACACTGCAAATTAATTGTATGTTTAACTACACTGCAATTTCTAACTTCATAGATTTATTCAGTAATCAAAATCAATACTGGTTCTTTGCTACATGTAAGGGTTCTTTTTCTCTCATCCAAAACTTAGTTAAGCGGTACCGTATTTATTAAATACAAAGGTCAAAAGAAAAACTCTTAATATATGTGGCATGTTTGGAAGAGTACTAATCGTATAGAGTCCACTTCTGTGCAAACGAATATGATTTAAAGGTAATGATGAATTGCAATAAATTATACCAGGTCTTTGTTAGTCACTGGAATACATGTTTATCCATAGTAAAAATTAATGATATGGTCATCTAATGGGTAATTCAAGGTTACTAACTGGTAAACTTATAGCGGTCTTTATTTCTAACGTTTTCCCTCATTTATTGGCTGAGCGTTAGAAATGCCTATCACCAAAGGATTGAGAAATCTCATGTCATGTCATGACAGTCATGTCTGTCTCTCTATTTGCCTGTATGAATTATCAGGTGCACAGTGTTAATCATGAACACAGAAAAATGGAAACCTGATACATGATATTAAATAATCTTATTAAAAAATTATCTTAGGACCCTGTCATAGTACATCATTAGTGCTTTCACTAAGAAACATATGAACTTCGATTTTGGAGTTCCTCGAAATTGGCCTAAATATTTCAAGTGACTATAATCGTAGGAGCTATTCACCCAAATACACGAAATGTTGCATAAAAATTGGGGGCGAAGCAGCGGGTTGTGCTAGTAATTCATAAAATAGAATCTTTTATTTTTTAAATTATTTCCTACTTTAATTCAAATTAAATTTTCTGATAAGAATTCGAAAACAAAACAAACCAGGTCCATTTTTGAGCCCATACACACGCTTTTACAATAAGTTTAGACATTATTGTATTTTACTTTACATGGTCGGTGCAAACATTTTTTATACCAATTCTGTTAAGAAATACATTAGAACCATTTAACCCAAAAAAGAACTAAACAAGTTTTGCGAGTTGTTGAGTGATATTATTTCAAGTATTCAGTTTAATGACAAGAATAAAGTCAGAGTAAAATAACCAATCAGTGAGGAATACCCAGTCGATTAGAATACTCAGTCAATTCAAAGTGCCCAATCATTGAGAAATCGTTCAGTCAATGGGAATTGTTCAATCAATGAGATACCACAGTCATTGAGAAATATCCAATCAGTGGAGAGTTAGATAACCCCCTTTCAGTTTTATATTATAGTAAAGTAATTTGGTGTAAAGCATGTTCAATTGTTGCTGTAACATTACATAAATACAATATTATCTCTTTCTGGGCTTTCTGTACTGTATTACGTTTATAAAATAAATTATACTTTTTAAAATCTTTACCTTAGAATACATTTCAAACTAGAGAGATTGATTATCTATGTATCACCAGAAAGTTAGCATTGTCACATCTATTAGCACGTGAATATCAGATCAAAATTTTACCACAAAAATTACTAAATACTTGAATATAAAGCAATTTGTAAATATTGTTTAATGCACGCATACTGCAAATTTTACTTAATAGCTGCTAAAATTTCACGTTTAAATTAGAGAATTTAGTAACTAAACAAGTAGTATTGATTTTGGCTTATATGGTTGAAACCAGGTACACAATAGTACTATGTCATATAAGATGGCGTCATTATTAATTTTAATTATGGAAGATATCAATTGCCAGATCATGTTTCTAATATCAGACATCAATGAGGCACCCCAGCCCACCGTTGTTTGCTTGTTCTAATAAATCTAACTTCAGTTGGATGTAAATATGTTTAAGACGTGAAACAGAAAAATGACATGTATTTACTAAACTCAACTCAATTTGATAACATAATTCATACAACACAGAACTTTGCGTTACAGAGTAGTATTGCATAGGTTGTGAAGTGTGTAAAGAAAAGAAATTAAAAGTAAATGAAAATAAAACTGCTGCTTACAATCGATAAAACTTGGAGACGAAGAAAAATGACCGAATAAAGAATATTTTATTTCAAATGTATTATTTTTATAATTAATTTTCCCTAAGGACTCAAAGTAATTTTACGATTTTTATATTTTTGGCACTTTTTTATATTTCCATTCATAAAGGAAAGATGATAGATAACGTTTTTGAGATTCCTTAAGGAGATTGTTACATAATAAATAATTTGTAAAATTAAAAACAAAGATGGTCACTAGATTGGAAAATGGTGGCAATTTTTTTAAAGTGTTGAATTATTATTCTTAAATGTCTGTAAAAAACAAGGAAATGTTTACATTTAAATTTCCGTGCCATATTTGTAGTGTCTGAGATAAAAATGATGTTCCATAAAAAAAGGCCAGCCGTATATAATACAATGAATATTTGAAAGCCTAAAGTTTGGGTAACAACAATTAAAAATTGTAGTCTCTCATGTCTGGACGTGCCACTTTAATACCTGGAGACTGTTACAACTTTCCAACTAACCGCTGGTAAATCAATTCAGGTGTACACAAATTATTTAAGCTATTACAATTACGATCAAAGTAGAAAAAGTGTATAATTACACAGAAAAGTGTCCAAAATTTAATTTAAGAGTAGGTGAAATGACGTAAACCGATTAATTTTATTTGCGTGGTTCCAAACCTCAATAATATTTACGGTAATTAAATTTAGTTCAAATCAAAGGTCTATTTTATATTATTGAGTTAACTAAAGAGATAAGAAACTGCAAAGAGTATGAAGAAAAATGTAAGAATTTTTGGTTACTAGAAAATATGCATATTAATGAATATAAATGAGTAGTACGAGTATATATTAAATTTCACAATATTGAAAAACTTAAGTTCAGCGTTTGTTCGTAGTTAAATGTAATGTTTTGTATTGTAAATGAGGGCGTTTTGTAGCTTAACTGTTGGAGATACGACAAAAAGTGACTGATTTGCCATTAGATTTGGGTTACATAATCTGGTTTGCCTGGTACATAGGTTAGAAGAAAAACTGCTCATTTCAACCCTTTTATAGAATTTCAATGAAGACGATGTCGTTATTATTCATTTTAAGTATGGAATATATCAATTGCCAAACCTAATGATCAATTGATCATATTTGTAATATTAAGCGTTTCCAGGAAGTAGGGTTGACTTCGTATACTTAAAGTAAGTTGGTATTTTATAGGGGATTGAAGGATAAAAGTTGTTTGATTACCTGAAAAATATTTAACCAGATACGGTTATCTTTATGAGATGAATAAGTTGAGTGAGGTGTTTTATTTCACCCACAACACGCTAACGCATTAACATTAATTATATTAAATACTGATAAAATAATGGTAATTTCTAAAGAGTTGCAACACGTCGTCAAAAACAGCGCTAAGTGTTTCAAGTATTAATAATGCTTTATACGTTTATATAACTAACTGCACAAGAGTAAGAGCTTATCAATAGAGAGGCTGGAATAATTCTATTTCTGTCTGTCTGTCTGTCTATCGCTATGTCTAAAACAATCTGACTTACAGACTACAATTTGCACGGAGCTTAATTTATAAATAGGCAACACTGAGGTCATCCTGGTGCATGTAACTTCATTGGATTTGGCTGAACACTAATATTATTACATTTATCCTAAGGGTAACCATAATGGCAACAAAAAAAGTCAATAGACATATTTATGCATAGAGTAAATATAATAAATAATATAGCAGAAAGTCAATCTTAAAAATCGGTGATAAGATTCTTTTTCTCTTGCATTGTAGTACCCTCCTTAACTAACTAAATTTTAGTAGTAAAACGCTGTTAAGAAATGTAATTTAATTAAAAAACAATGTGAATGTACCTTGTGGCGAGATATTTCGAGAAATATTTCTTCTATAAATATATACATTTGTATGAAACTTCATTTCTTTACAGACATTTAGCAGATTTGTTTGTGTGACCGATTGTACTGAAATTTTTCAGGGACATTCTTAGGGTTCTTGGAGAACCTATGACTAATTCTAAGCCCCTTCAGGGTACACCCCAATAGTCTCTACAATTGTGAAAAATTACATCTTGGCTCTAAAATCTCATTACGGGAAACAAATATTATCCATTTAAAAGTTCTATTAAATGGTATTTTAAACAGCCGCCATTTTGAAATTAGATTTACTACGTCCTTTATTTTAGCTCTAATTGAGGTTCTAATAAGGAAAATTCGTATACATGCCACCTAAAAGCGTTAAAGATCGAGATAACAGCCCCAAGTGAAACCTATCTTCCATGGGACGAAACCAGAAGGAATACTTTACCTATTACAACTAATATTATGAATGCGAAAATGAGTTTGTTTGTTCTTTACGCTATCAAACGAAAACTATTCAACCGATTGTTGAAATGTTACCTAGAAAATCTTATAGTCCCTGGTTAACTTAAGGACCTATTCTTATTTTGAAAATCCCTCTGATTTACTGGTCTCTAAAGATGCATTACTGCAAAACAAATATTATTATTTCATTGTTTGTAACGTCGAGCCTGACTTCTACTTGAATGGAGTGACAGCTGAGCGATCCTGTCCTTGCAAGCAGCCCGCCTGCCCGGCCATGGGTGGTGGTTCGGAAGTCATCTTTAAGCCGTTAAGTCCCCAGGTTTATTAGAGAGGGTTTCTTAGCCATAACTTCGCCTGGTAAAATTACATCTTTACTTTGCTTTACTTTATTATTTGAAGGACTCTGTTAAATGTAATCAACTGTCATGTGTAAACATTGATTTCTGACAGCACAACCATATATTTAATTAATTTACTAACTTTGATAAATTTAAATGTGTTACATTTATAGTGTGATTAAGCTTGATAATTACCACACGTTTTATTTTAACCTTTTCCGCAACCGCTGTTGAGCATGGAGTAGGAAAGTAACCTAAAAAGGGAATTATAACTTTTTATAAAAATGTATTTTTAACTGTATATTTGATCAAATGTTAGGTCTGCAGTGCTTTTTCAGTACTGTAATGCAGATATCAAAGATAAATTTACTATTCAACTTTTACTATAAATTTAAAGACTGTGATAAAACCCATATTTGACAAAAATTTGGCTTTTCAGAACTGTGTATTTATATATATTTTCTTGATCGACTTACAAGGCAAAATAAAGTATGGAAAAAATACTAAGGCTGGAGCATATTATAATTACCGTAAAAATTAATATGTCATACAGATTTTCATAATCGTATCTTGAGGAGTGCACAGGAACTGAAAAAAAAACAAATTTAATTAAAGTGCTCTATTCAAAATTTAGTTTCTGAAGAAAATGTAGTACGTCTATAAATAATATTTTTCAATTAACTTCATAAATTATAGTTTCGCAACTTTTACCTGTTTAAAAATAACAGGTGCTAATGTATAGTGATTAAAATATTACTGTAAAACGGGTCTTGTAAGAGACAGTATTACCGGAAATGTAATCTGACAATTATACCCGTGAGAATGCGCTAAAACTTTCTTCCGGTTAATACAACTGTTTCTCTCAGTATTGAAACCATTGTTTGCCTTGTACAAGTTACACTTAGGAAAGTGTATCTTGTGCGCAATAA
Organism: Homalodisca vitripennis; assembly: GCF_021130785.1. Taxonomy (NCBI): domain Eukaryota; kingdom Metazoa; phylum Arthropoda; class Insecta; order Hemiptera; family Cicadellidae; genus Homalodisca; species Homalodisca vitripennis. Next base: position 62,098 of record NW_025776898.1, on the reverse strand, counting down.
GTTTTTACGCTTACATGGCTTTATACTATGTGGAATATCTTCTTTGAGCTGTTCGGACAAATTATAGAGGGTCTAAAATTAATTTTTAATAATGCATCGTAATAAAATACTTCAAAAGCTTTAACTTCTTATACAATAAAACCTTGTAAAGACTCATTTATCAATGAAAACTTGAGACCATGAAGTGAAGCTTTTTTCGTTATATAGATACAACATAATGTAACAGAAAGGTGGCCAAGTCACCGGGCAAATCTATACAAGACAAAAAATATGCCTAAGACAGGGAAGATACAGGGGGCAAGTATTGGATGGACATTTTCCATATTAAGAAGTTAAAGTTCTGTTCTTTAAATTATGTGTTGACTTTCGTGTTGTATATGTAAAACTACTCAAAATACCTATGTTGCTGAATTTCCCTACATTGGATTGAATTTAAATAATCACCTACCAGGAAAAATTGTCTGAAAACCAAAAAAAAACCGTTTCAAATGGTTTAAAGGAGTAAAAATGAGTAATTTCAAAACTGTAAAATCAGACTATAAAAGCAATCAAGATACAAATACTCGTCCTTTCCTTGATGCAGAAATCCCATCAGTGCTGTAAAGAAAACTCGTGAAAACTAATTTCAAAAAGTTGTAGAATATGAGACAATTTCTTGGATTTTATTAACATAAAAAGTAATAAATATACACTTTTACAAAAGTTCTTGACTTTTCCAAAATAGTTTCAGTAAGTGTTAAGGGAATACAATTTATTAAACCTCATTATTCATACCAATTTTGTTGAAGTCGTTCCAAATTATAAAGTTAGGTACACTATTGATGGTATATTCAGCATGACGTTTTGTTATTCTTTGGATCAATAAATAAAAATTAACAGAATAGCGCAGTTGTGTATGAAATGGAAACAATTGTATCTATACAAAATATCGATTATAATTATTTAAATATTTGCTTAATTACGTAAAGTGATTGTCTGTTCTCAAATATTTTCCAATTTTACATCTTCATGAAGACCATTCTTCATACTCCTTCTGACTTTATTTTCTGTGGCTTTATGTACAAATCATGTGTCAAGTCTCTAAATGAAAAAGTAAAACAGTAGTTAGTTAAAGACAATATAAATTAATATTTAAATAAGACGAGTATAGTATTATTCAGTTCCAATAATAAATAATTAATAAAGCAATATTATAAAGCAATAAATTGTTCCAGTTATCTATATGAAGTGACTAAATCACTTTCACTAATACTGTTCTACGCAATTTAAACCCGTTTTCATGTGACAAGCAATCGACTACAAACAAAAATATACATTTTATTCTTGTTAATTCAAGATTAACAAAACTACGAGTTTCTTAAACGTAAAAGATTCAATATTTTCATTACTCTCCTGTTTGATGTTAAAGACAAGCACGGTCCAGAAAACTAACATTGGTATCGAACTATCGATTATTGATTGTAAAGATTAAAATTCTATTAAGAGAGAAATTAGACGTACCGTATAGTTAGAACTATATTGTTTAATTTGACATACGAGAATGGCCAATCAGCTCTTTCCTTCCGTAATTATATATATCGAATTATTTTTGGTTGGAATGATAAATTGTAATAAGTTTTAACTCGGTTCATCCGATTGTTTCAAAGTAACAGAGATACTTCTGAGAGTTATAACTAATGGAAAATTCATGTTCCACTCCTCATAAAAAATTCACAAGCTATACAGCTCTCATAACCTCAATCTCAGCGAGCAAATCCCAAGAATACATCTTAGTTTTAATGTTTAACAATATAAATAAGTCTGTTATTCAAACAACTCCAAACATTAACATTAGTCCTTTTAAAAACAAATTAAGACAACTTATAGTTAATAACCGTTATATTACTATTTAAGTATAAAGAAATATACTCGGCAATCTTTCGCATGTAATATATTATATTTTTTCACCTAGATATACAATTAAAGATGTTATAATTAACGGTAAACAACTAAAATCCAGATATGCATTTTACTAACGAGACACTTTGCTGAATAACTCACGTGTTCCACAAAGTTAGCAATCTGTATTTATTTAACACAATTTATGTCCTGAGTTAATATTTGAAAACACTGTATCGTTTTTCAGAAATGTTAGTAAAATATTAGTAAAATTGCTTGGTTTTTACAGATATGTTTATAGTGCGATATAACAGTCAGATGTAACTGACAAGAGGTAAGCTTTTATATTGTATAATATACAATGCCGAGTGGCCTCATGAAAGGTCAGAGGTCAGAGTTAACATTTGTCGTAAGCTCTTTTCAAAAAGATAACCTTTTAGCAAAACTTGTTTCTCTCATATGTCTATTTCCATCTGCAGTAGGAATTAAAAGTATACTATATTTGGCATTATAGTAAATTATGCTAATATTAGAGGAATAATCTTTAATTAAAATGCACTAATATTATGTACTGTACTAATAGATTAAGAGAGTTCTACAGTTAGTTTTACATTTTATGAAACTGAAGCAAACTCATATAAACGACAGGAGGTGTTAATGGAGCACAGTTGTACTTTAAGGTCTTCATTATGGAAAGCATTGACTGTATGTATTTAACTTAAATAATGTAAGATATATAATTAGTTCTATCTTTAAGCAATGACGATTTTTTATTTAAATTAATATACAATAGTTCAATTGTTTTCAAATTCTTATAAACCTTATTTTTGTTGGATATTTCAAGTCAGTATAGTAATAATTTAAAATTAGTAACACTATATTAGTGCTCTTATTGAACACAACATTTTTATTATAATGTTACGTGCATGGCAACCATATGCTTATTGCTTGTGTGTTTTGTCATAGATGCATGTAAAACTAAAAGTACTTTCTATTATAAACTCAAATTAGACGTACCTATCCACATATTAACTGTTTTTAAATTGAAACCAGGAGTACCAATCAATTCTGATCTAGTAGAATGAGGATAGTGCCAGAAATGCAAATTCTTTAAAGATATGCAGTTAAACAAGATGATAAGTTATGCAATGCATTAGTTCTTATTTTATACTAGTATTTGTTTCTTTCCTTCATCCATTACAAAAAATGTCTGCTCTGCGTGGTAACAGGTTGATTACACACTAGTTTGATGAGCAGCAAAAAGTCCAATTTCCAAAAATAAATTCTTTTCAACGTAAAATTAAGAGGCTAATCTAAAAATATGTTTGTTTTTTATTTATTGGTTTACTAGGTTAGATTACCAAAAATTTTTTCTTAATTTTGGCGAATTTAAATAAAATGGAATCGTAACAAAATATGCGAATTTAGCGCACATACTAATGTTTTACTAAAAGACGATATAAACCCACGTTGAGCTGTACAAACCAAAATATAAGAAATGAAAATTATTATGACATACTGTAATGGATTGAAATTTGATAACATTTTAATCAAGAAGTAAAGGTTTTTAGCGAATCTTCATGCACTATTTGATACCAAGTAGAAAGTTCATACATTTTCAGTTCTAAAGGTGAATATATTTATCCACCTATAATATTTATCCTATAATTGTTTGTATGTTTCCTTGTTACCGGTAAAAAAAATAAATCTACTCATCTATTAATCATTCCTTAAATATGTATATTCTTATTACCCTTCATCCTCGTTTATATTTCTGGCAGTTTACAAACAACTAAATTCCATGTTACTATCGTTTCAGCTCAAATACAACTTTACTGTTGCTATGCTTTCTGTGACAATATCCAATGTTTATCTTTTACTTCAGATATTGTATAAATATTTTTATTAGATTTTTGTTTCTTACAGCGTTTTTGCAGTTGAAAATGTTGAAGGTGGGAAATGCATCTAACTTATTTTGACGTTGTAGAAAGTGTACTTAATCAACATTAAAGCACCACACCAGAGATGGGGTTGAAATATTAGAAATGAATAATGAAGAATATTGGCAATGGAGGTGATTGCAATGTGCCACCCCAAGCGGAAATCACTTTGTAAATATTTTCGGAAAGAGGAAAAGTATTTTAAAGGTCATGTTCCACCATTTAAAGTAAATGTTTTATAGACAATTCGCGTGTTTATTTAGTGTAACATTGTAAATAATTAATTGACATAATACAAGTCAAATTTGTATATCCCTGACATGCTCAGAAATTATTTCATAAAGATATATAAAACTATTACTGAGGTCAAGATAGCAATTTAATTCAACCTTAAATGAGCGTAATTTCTTTGAAAGATTTAAATCATTACTATTGTAATTACGTTAAAAATAGTGTAAAATATACATTGTGCCAAATAAATATGGATTACCTGATTTCGGTTTAAATTTAGCAATATTTCACCGATAAAAGGCGGTTGAACCTTATTTGTATAGTTTAGAACAAAATTTCATTAAGTTATCAATTAAATAAACTTCGAACTAATAAAATGTAATTAAATACTTCTTCACAAGAGATCGCTATGCAATGGAAAATCATTGAAATAACTCGATTAAATAAATGGGTACGGGAATGTTATAATATACATTATTATCATATATATATACAAATATATAGTATATATATTATATATTGTATATTATATAAATATACAAATGTATAGTATATATTATATATTGCATATTATATATATATATATATATATATATATATATATATATATATATATATATCCATATGTTATTATATACAAACTGATAAGTAATATAGAACCTCACAAGAATTCCTGTCTCTATTACATTCTACAGATGTTTCAAAATATTTAAATTATGAAATAAAAATGCTGCCTTTTTATTTAAAACGAATTTGTTTATTTATATTTTGACAATATAACACATTAAGAAACGACCAAACTCAGCTTGGAATATTTAAATTTTATTATTCGTTGTGTTACGGTATAATTGTACTGAAAATTACTCTTACACATGTAATTTTTTGCAGTTTATAACTAAATCTGTTGTTATATATTTTTTTAATAGTATAACGTATTATGTTAATAATTATATCTAACTATATCTTAGCAATGTAATCCTGGAATCAATAAATATGCGTAACTGCCATGTTTTGTTTGTTTTGCTATCACGAGTTAAATAATCAACCAATTGTACTGAAATTTTACATGGACGTTCTTACGATTACTGGTATGCATATAGGCCTGTTCTTATATCTAATTTCCCATCTAGCTAAGTCCCAGTGGTCTTGGTCTCTGAAGTTGTAAAATATTAATTAAAAGCGCCTGTAAAATATAACAAACTGCTCTGTATAAATGTGGTTTTATAACAGCAAAACCATGTTTTAATTAATTTAACCACTATTTTTAATTTTTTATATTTATAAGAGTGTAAATACTCTAAGTAGTAACCATTAATTTTTTCCTCGCGGTGTTCAGATTTCAGTGATTAGGTTAGTACACATCTACATTAGAAAATGTCTTAAAACGTATGATGGTCAGAATTCGACTCCGAAGATTCCCTTTAAAGCAATCGGCAACAAATATGTCAGATGAAAGTTCCCTGGACTGTGCTTTTGAACTAATGTACAAAGCACAGATCTAAATGTTCTATAATATTTAAAATATTTTCCAGTTATAAAGAATCAAAAATAATGTATATTGTCATTGTCAATTTCATTTTAACTGTACATTTTTTTAGCAATTATTAAGTATTATATATAAAAGACAAAATTACTGTCTAACTGTAAATTTAAAGACTGTTCGTTGTAAAACTAGTTTTTGTTGTCTTTTGACAAAAGTAGGTTTCTTTTATATATATTTTCTTGATCGGAAAATAATACAAAATCAACTATGTAACAAAAAATAGTAAGAACAAATTAAATTACAATGGAAATAATTATACACTTTTTTACGTTATTTTCTTGATCATGGCAAAGAAGCAAACTCAGCATTGGCTTCGGAAATATAATTCACTCCAACCAGAAGTGCTCATACAGGCGCAAAACCTACAATATTTATCATCGTCGGTAACTGCCATTTATTTATTATCTCCTCATCACATATTTAAAAGGAATTTTACTATTAAAATAATTTAAACCATTTTCTGAATTAATTAGTTTTACCAAGTAATTCCCACGATTCTCATTTCTCCATCCATGTACTCCTTGTATATTTACAAAATTTATAGTTACTGAAAATTATAAGGTGTAACTTTAAAAAATGTTTTTCCTTCAGTTTTTAACTTCATGTAGTTTTTGTTTCAACTTCAGATATCTCCTCGTTTATAAATCTAAAATGATTGGCTGAATTGGTTCAAAACACATGTGTTGTAAACTTGTTCTAACATATGCTTCTATTAATTACATTGTGAATAATTTACATCATGGTAGTAATATGTAACTTGTTTTCCTTGCTCTATTATTGATACAAGGCACAATAATATATATTCTGGCGTAACAATGTTTATCTCTCTCTCTCTCTCTATTTCTCCAATTAGTGCTAACATAATAATACAGCTGCACCAGTCAGTTGTTGAGCAGTTCACAGTTTGTGGTGCAAAGTTTGTTGTTCTAAACATCCTCTGTTGAAACAGTATAATTATTAGTTACTGTAGTTATCACACATCCATGGGTGAATAGAACAATGAAAACAATCAGGGGTCTGAAGAATGAAAATACTATTACAATGCACTGTTCAATTTTAATAGATAAGGTAGGAGTTCAACACAACACATGTCACGTAACAATCTTCACTGGAGTCGATTACAAAATTTCAACTCTATAGCTCCTGTTATTGTACGATGTCCTGTGTATAGACAGAACATTGTTTCATCATCCTGACAGGCAAAAGTGGTATTGTGCCAGGCTATTGAGTTATGACAGTGCACCATTACATAGCTCCATTTTTGTTTAAGTAGATATGAAGGTTCATACCAAGCTTACAGACGATATCCTTCTCGAGATATCTTGCGAACAGGTATGATATATGTTTCACTATGCCATATGACGTTAAAATATCAAACTAATGTACCCAGTATGCTTATAAATGTATTTATTCTGCGATTTTCACTTTGCCATCATGATAACCCATAAGGGCAATGTCAAAATGTACACTAAAGCTGAGCCAAATTCAATGAAATAATGTATAGTATCATGGAACTCGACGTTTAGCAGCGATTCAATGGACGTCATCCTTTTCGTGTGGAAAGATTATTTAAACGATCCATTGAAATGAAGCAAACAATTAAGAAGTGGTCATAGGAATCCTTAAAGTTAAGAACTAGGTTCAATAAAACTACTACAACTAATTGATAATAAAGTCAGCGTGCAGATAAATACATATTTTATCGTTCTGAATTTCCCTAAAGTTACTATATCCTAAACAGATAATCATTTAAAAATCTGAGGTTATATGTAATCGCAAATACTGTACTCTTGATATATTTAAATATAATTTTCACCCATACCAAAAATATAACACATATCACTTAAACTAACGTTTAGAGTGATACGTAACTCTTGAAGTTTCTTAAAGCTCCTCAATTTACTAAATTTATTATTAAATAGTTTGAATTACATAAACTTAAATTATTATTCTGCTAGAGTATAAAATTAGTAATTAAGTAATATCTATTTCATATTTTTTATATTTAAAAGAGCAGCATTCAATGACAAGTTATATAAGTAGAAGATTAAAATAAAGAGTGCTACAAATTTTTCAACATTGTGGATTATTGGTATTTTTAAATGAAATATAAATACATGTAGGTTGTGTTTATATAAATAAAAATTAAGTCATATTTTGCTAATGAGTCATATTCTATCCCGTAGTAACTATTCACGAAAAGCATATTTCACACATGAGTGATAAGATTGAATTCGAGAGTTTCGTAAACTTTACGACGTCCTGCAGTCAGTTGTAATATTCTGAGTTAAAGCTCAAGTGGCAGCTCTAGTGGTCGTATACATGCCATAATAATGGTCGTACAGGTACAGAATACTACTCTGGTTAATACTCATATAGTTTCGCTTAACGGTACGTCGACCTGCTGTTAATATCTTGTCTTAATATCCTGAGTAGAGTCAGTTCTGTTCTATTAATCGTACACATGCTGCATAATTGATCGTATACATCTCGCCTCAGTGTTCGTATTCATCTTCAAACTGATATCGGTACTATATAACGATAAAATATATATGTTATTCCTTAACGCCTTGAAATTTGTTTTTTAGTTTTAATTATTTTTTTTTACTGTATAAATAAACCGTATATTAACGCTTTTCCAACTATATTAGAAATTACTTTTCAAGGTATCACATGGAGGGTATAATAATTTTTGTACGATATTTTTAAAATGTTATATTTTTGTTGGTTTTTAATTAATATACTAGAAAATACAGTTACAATAACTCCAATTTTATAAATTTGTGAGGACTTCTTTATAAACAGACAAGCGGTTTATGACTGGATATAGAACATATCAAAGATATAGTATCATTTCTTCGAAGTTTCCGCTTTAAGTTCGCTGACTGAAAGGGCAGCCGGTTCAATTCCAAGGGAAGTACATATAAAAAAAAGAGGAGATTTCCAGGCCTCTAATCACACTTTCATCTGTAATGGTTGCCTCAGTCGAGTTTGTTGATATGGCTTCCTCGGAACATATAAGTCACCATCGTGACTGAGCAACTTTGCAGAGTTGAGAAGCCAACATTTACGTTCTGCTGACCATATTTTTTTAATCGATTGCACTAAAAGAAAACACAATGGTAATTTGTAACACTGAACATGTAAGGCAATACCGCCACAGCACTTGCTATCTTTGTTACTGCAGGAATTCCATCACTAATCCACAGAACACACAGGTCTTAGACTCTGTTATAATATCAATCAGACTTACGCTGCACTTCACCATCTCCAAAGTGAAACTAGCGTTTGATTGAACCGCAACAATTTAACTTTCCTGCAACTGTTATTTCTTGACCTGAAATATCTTAGGATTCTGATGTACCGGAACCACTTTGCAGACAATTTTGGCATAAAAACACGTTTGTTGAATTTATTGAATAGAACGAATAGATTCAAGTAAATCCAAAACTTAAAGTTCCTATTAAAGTTTTACTAGTGTGAAAATTTGATATAAAAATAGAAAACTAAAACCCTACTAAAATACTAAACTATCTTCAGTGTTCATTTGAATAAATTATAAAACAGATAACCAACCCTTTTATATCTGCAGATAAATCTATAGATGTATTTTTAATTACAACACATTATCCATTTAGCATAGTTATACATATAAAGTCTTTAAAGAAATATAACTATCCACAAGTGCAACCTAATTTCTTACCGCCCCTAATTAAATTCATCATTAAAGCCATGCTGAGATGCAGACCTCAGTAAGTTAACGCTAATTATTGCAGGGCGCGCACGACAACTTGTTAACGTGATTATAGCACAGGATCTAAGAGCCAATTTATTTTATATAAAAACACAACGTGGAAAAAGTCAACCGTTAGGCGTGCTATTTTAGTTGAGGTCGAAATGGTGGGGGGGTGGTGTCAAATTGTTTTATCTAGTTATAGGTTGACGATGTAACTATTAGTCGTGCTTATGATAATCAAGTTCTAAGTGTATCAAAATAAAAAATATAATCAGAAAAATACCTTTACATATTTGTTTACTCTCTTTTAAACCACCAAACGATAATTTTTGTTATTGGAATATTTTCCTCTATTTCTGCTGCGAGAGAAAACGACGACCCAAATCATTTCCCTCCAAGATTTATTCTTAATAAGACGTTGCTCGGACGAAATTTATTATACAGAACTGTCTTTAACAAATTATAATTTCTTGAAAAGTAAATTTTTTCATGATTTTTTGCACAGTAATTTCGGAATAACAGTTTTATATTATATGTCTTAAGTGGCTCAAATCCGTTAAAAGAGGCCTCCCCACCCTTGATCGAAATTAGGGTTGGAGATTCCCTGATTGCGGGAAGTGGGTGTGATTTCAGGAAATGTGAATTATATGAGCAGCATGCTTGAAACTATTGAGTATAATGTACATGCGTAGTAGATGTGAAATCGTTACTCCTTTAGCCAGACTAAATAATAATTCAAGTCTTAAATATCTAGACTAATAATAAAAGGTTTATCTATACCAGTTTAAGAGTGTGATTTGTAATCAATAATTTCCGTATATTATATATAAAACAGTGTTTAAATTATGCAACACTACATGTCTTTACTGAGGTTGCATACAAAACTTCAAATCAGTAGCTAATTTTATTCTCAAGATGTCTTAAGGTCAGATAGACGTACAGAAAATCATAGAAAAAATTTAGATCCCACCAGCAGAGACATTGTGTCAACCTACTGAGTGGTAGGCCTACGCTTCATTTTTTATAGTCACATAATTCATTTCATTAGGCTATAAAATACTTGCTACTATATCACATGTTAAAACTTAATTGAATTTGTTTACAAATTTATTTGTCATACAATTTTCTTGTTGCCATCATGATTACTCTTCAGACCAGATTAAAAATATTAGTAAAAAGTCAGACAAAACCCCATGGAGTGAGGGACATGCACCATTATCTAACTCGATGATGCTTTATGTACAAACAACAAATCAACCCCCTTATTGCCCTATCTGCAATATAGGGCAGATTTTTGTCGAAAAACCCGTATGGGCAGACAGGCTACCAGAAACGAAGTTTTTCAAGCGTCTCGAGGACCAGGAATCGTAAGTTTAATCTTTCTTTGCAGATTAGAGGAGAACGTAAAAAATCATTAATAATTGTGCAATATTCTTTAGCTAACACATAAAAGTAATCTTTTAACATATTTAGTTGCAAATATTTAATCTTTATGTAAGGTAAATAAAGTCTGATAATGAAAATAGATGGATCAGATATAAAAAAGCACTAAAAAGAGGTAACGTAAGCACTCTCTATTTAGAATCATAGGAAAGAATGGGTTCCCTCGAGTGTAAAGCTGTGTAATAATTCCATAAGATCATCTCCAATAATCCAATGTAACCACTTAACTCACCGTTCTGGTAGTGGTTTCTTCGAGTATTTATAACAAAGTCAGTAGTAATAAACCATCGAGGAACGTATTGGAAAGCCCGTTTGAATCACATTTAATCTATTTGACACACTAGTTTTATTACCACGGTTTCAAACAGTTGTTTCAAACATGTTCACATTACAGACCCTAGTATTTTCTATCTGATATATAACACAGAACACAAACATTAAAAAATAGTGCACGACATGTACCGCGCGGATAACGTCCAACCATGTACGACTGTTCATGTTTTATTCATCTCTCTCTTGTTAACTTGTCTAAAAAGAATCCCATCCTTTCATACTATAAAATTTAATTTATACTGATTACTTAGAGGTAATTGCAAGCCTCTTAAAACCTTACCATTTGCATATTGATTAGTCATTTATAGAAACCAGTGGCGTATAAAGAACATTTTTTCAAGGGGCCTGACACAACAAATAAGAGCTCATGAACCTTTCCCCGAAAAAGTTTTTAGCTCTAATTCCTCATATATGTGTTCTAATTTAAAACAAAATCTTAGTGTTTGTCTATAAAAATTTTGGGAGGTGACTTTAGCCCCTTGAGCCCTCCCCCCTTATATACGGCAGTGATAGAATAGTAACAAAGTTCTGATTTTTCAATAACATTAGCACAAATATATCGAAGAAAAAGGGGGGCGTACATAAGTAAATCTCAACCTTTAAAGGGTGATGATAGTAATTTATTATAATATTTGATAATGGCAGTTTACCTGACGCGAACACAGCTGACTGATTTAGAAAGCCTTGTCAAATAAGTATCAAACATAAACACTTTCTTCCTGACATCGCGATCTGCTGCAATAATTTTCTAAATAAGAAATACGACTATAAATATATTCACCATAAATGTAACACTATGAACCCTGTTAAAGCAATCATTAAAAGGTTGCTTTTGGCATAGGCAATAATTAATTAATTAAAAATTAGAAGGTTTAAATACGTGGAAGATTTACATACCTGCAACTTCCAACTGGCTTTAATCATAAAAAAGGTAAATTAAAAATATGTACTTTATAATACATTAAAAATATTATTCACAATACATTCTCGACTTGATAATTTTTATAAAACACAATATTAATACACAGAACCTGCTAAACTTTTTGTTCGTAGCTGGTACAAGGTAATTCGTCTAACCTAATTCAGCACACTTATAACGGAAGTGGGTATTTGCAGTCAGGTACGTATTAAAAAACGGAAGCATTCAGTTGTATCGTTCCATTCTATATTAACATATTTAATAATCAGTATACAACGTAATGGAACTAGTAATATTTGATCAAAACCATTTCATTCATTTCTGATCAATAATTATCACTATAAGGGTTTCATAGTGTTTAGTTATATGATTTATGAGGTTTAGTTTCATGAGTTTTATAACAGATCAGAAAGTAACGTGAGTACTGATATTTGTATTAACACATGTTTATGATGCCCTATAGTAGGAGCCACGAAAAAGTGCAATTGGCGGTGATCAATAAAATGGACAGGCCCGCGCGACGTTGCCATTCAATAGATCAACGGGCGGCACAGCGCGCTGTGGTTACAGAGGGGAAGAAGTTTGAAAACGTCGTTCAGTTCTCGTTGGCTGCTCCAAGGTCACGCGCCAAATAGGCTCCTCCCTCATCTGCACTTTCTGGTGGTCCCTATTGTAGTTGGTTATCACTAAAACATTACAATGTAACAGTTAGTTAGAATTGTTTGTATAGTTTATTATTTTGGAGAGAACCCCTGCTACAAGTATTAAATTTCCATCCACAAATCAACAGTAATATTAACAATTCGAACAACCGTTTTATCGTTTCCAATACTCACCGGATGATTAGGTTTTTCAAGGAGCTCGGTACTTTGTACGTCGTGTCCTACTAACACGATGTTGTCAGGACAAACTAAAGGTGAGGAAGAGTACAACTAATAAATGAGAATTGTGATCAAAGGGAACTTTAAAGATAGATATGTTGATGTTGTGTCAGACAGTAGATTGAAATTGAATTATCAGATGAAATCGTCATCTTTTTTTAGAAGCCAACAGTTCATTTTTCGTTAGCGGTTATCTGTCTACTTTATGCCTGACAGAGGATTCTATTCTTGGCTACAGTAACAATTATGGACTGACTTATTCCATATCTCCTTTGGAGTTCTTCCAAATTATAAGTGTTCTATTTATGTATGAAAAATTCCTATAATCAATCGCTCATTTGAATTTCAGAAAGACACTTTAAAATTACGGTGCTGAGTATGCTGATTCTCTTCATTTTTTAAAGAACTCTGTATTGTATTTTTAAATATGCTAAGATCAGTGGCCAACATATACATTCGAATGAGGATATACGTCTAGGATGGATGCAGAGTATATTACTGTACTGGGAGCAACAGGCCAATGGTTTATGGGCAGTTGCTCTCAAGGCAGTTATTCGTTTCATAAACCAATTTGCCTAACTGTATACAAATTCAACAACGCCCAAGGTGCTTTTAACTCGTCTAAAATCACTTTTACCGTCACAATAGTTTATAATATACACGAATATTTTGCATACAACTGTGTGACTGGCCAATATTGAGTGACTTCAGAGCTTGACGTGGGAACATTGGCCATGAATGAAGGATGCATGTTTGCAAACTTGTATGCTTAAATATTGATTTTGATGTGGTGGTAATGGAAGACAATTTAATTAAAGGCGGCTTGCTTATATATTAACCATATCTTCGCAATAAAATGATTATAAGCAATGTAATGCGTAAAAGCACTAATATAGTATACAGAGTAGTCTTTAAGTATATTTACGCACTTGAGCACAAACCTTAGTCACAACCGGCTATCCGAAACTTGGTATAGTGGTTAAATAACACAGTCAATACATTATCATTATATCTGTGACTGCTATAATATTTAATAAAGTTAAAAATGCTGATCTAAAATAGTTCAACATCATGTTCAAAATTAAAACATGATGTATGTTAGTCACACATTGATCACTGATGCTACATAATGTAACCGAAATTGCGACTTTAAATAACTTCATAACTTAAGTTCGCAAAATTTTTAAATGACGAACATACCAGTGTTCCAGTGCACCCGTAACTGTGAAAATTGTAAGAGACTTATTACTATACTAACAATATAAACATAGTTTTTCTTCACTGATACATCTTACAGTATTAATATTCTATTACACTATGTAATAACTAGACGTAGGGTTTGATGTTTGAACAATAGTTATATATTCATATATTAGTTATAATACACACGAGCGTGCGCACGCACAAATACAGTATGTCATACAGTATTAAGTTTATATTAAACTCTTTTTAATAACTAGAGATAGGGTTTGACCATATATTAACTATACTACGCACACACGGGAAGACACACACTAGTAATTGAACTTAAAAGAGGTATCGAAATAAATCTCCAAGACAAAGCCTGCTTAGACAATTCGAAACTTTAACATTAAGCAGAATCTCTTTTGTTAAAGTATAAATGAAAACTATTTTTTTAATTCCATAATTTAAAAAATAACGATAATTATTTTAATGTAACCTCTCTACCTCAATAATCCAGCAGGATAAACATTCAAAGCGGCAGCTTTGTTGCACCCCAGCGCTACGAAACAGCTTTATCTGATACAGGATTAAAATTTAATATTCTTAAGACAAAAATGTTATCTTTTCTTCACCCAAACCACGTCACAGCCATTTTCCGTCACTTTATTTTCTTTAATATACTTTTAAAATACAAAATACAGTTTTAAAACATAAAAGTTTATCTATTATTGTACATTAATAATTCGCGGCATAGTAGGCATTAATATAATTCACCACCCCAATGACCTTTTCTTGAAACAAATGAAGTTATGCCGTTCGGAGTGCTATTGTATTATTCAATACTAATTTGTTTAGACTGCTAAACTAATGCAAGTCTATTCGTGACTTTCAAATTAATGCTATTTTCATTGTATTACTTTACTGAAATATACAGAACACTTTGAAGATCAGATCTCTGAGCTTTGTTATTCCAAACACAGGATTTAATTTTGTAATACCTATATCGCTCAGCATTCTAGACCTTATTTTTTAAAACTCCAGTTCCGCGTTTTTTTTATTTCTGTGAAATGAATGTATATAATCGTTAAAATTGATTTTAGGAATGTTTTTACTAATGTTTAGTTTTATATTTTGCGGAAACTGTATCAAAAATGAATAATTATGATGACAGTGCTGATGTTTATTGTTTTTTTTTTTTTTTTTTGAGTTAACAAACAGCTGGAAAACTGCACGATTAAAGCTGAGCTTTTTTGCCAAACAACTGAATTACAGAAACTGTTTTAGATGATAAAATTACAGTTAATTTATATGCCTTAAAAATAAATCTTTTTAAGTTTTGTATTAACAGTGAATATATTTTATGATATTTTTCTAGTATAAAAGAAATTGTAAATCTATAGTTCCTATGATATTATAAAATCTTAATTTAATTATTAAATTTCCATTCCATTGCGTTCCATTCCATTTTACACTTTTCAAACTATTAACTAGAATTTTACTTTTACCTTTTTCAGTAAATTTGGTATCTATTCAGATAAGAAGAGTAGGGTGAATCAGGTGTTATCCGTGAGTATTAACTTCTTTACACCTTGCCTATGAATTATATCTACCTACCTATTGATTACAGTGAATGGGTGACATTATATATATATATATATATATATATATATATATATAACTTTTGAACATTATATATATATATATATATATAATGTTCAAAAGTTTTCTATGTAATTTTGGTTATTGCCATGGGTATAAATTGCAATACTAAAGCATTAAAAGAGGTACCATAAGGCACAGACTAGAGGTTCCCATGTAGTTCAAGCCGTTGCGGCTTCAACAGAAACGAAATTGGGCATCCTCGGCTACATATGGAGATTCCCCCTATATACACCTGAGGTCGATGATGATGGTCCCAACGATATGGTAAACTTTAGTCTATTAAAGTTAGCTCCACCAGCCCCACAACTATTTTTGTAAGTTGTAAGTATTAGTTACATCAATATTTAGTCTTATATTTCCATTTCTCAGTTCTGATCCATTGTTTGCAACTTTTCCAAGTCTGAGCCTTCAATAAATTGTTTTAGGGATTTCTTTATTGCCCAGGTTTTTTTACGGATGACAATAGATAGAGTTTGAAATTGTAATTTCTAATCAGCCAGACACCAAATACTGTCAGATTCCCCAACGACCCTAAAAGCTTAATTTTAAGTTTATTTTTAAATGGCGGTAAAATGTAATGAAGCGGGATTCAGTTAAGGTGTTAAAATTTCCGCTGAAGGGGTTACGTCACACAATTACGAAAATATAAAAAACCAAACATAGGAAGATTAAAAGAAGCACTGTTCATTTTGACGTTTTTAAAGGTATTTTTGTAAAATTGTTTAGACTAAATATAAATTTATACCTGAAGTCTGTCTTTTGAAATTCAGGTTAGAATTCAGATATAGTTTTTACTTAAACAACTAAAATAGAATAGCAGTGTCAAAACTCATTCTCACTTACCAGCTTCACTATAAAATATTTTAATTCCGTTAGTGAATATTTTTAAAAAATCTTTGTGGGCTTTCTGTTAACTTGTATAGCAATTTAATCCCCCATATATTGACTTGTACTTGCCTAACGATTATTTCTTTGGTTTTTGACATATTTAGAAGTAATTTTCAATACCCGAAAACTTAGTGTACTATTTTTATTACTTATAACAGTGATATATTTCTAAAATCATAATACCTTTACTGATTAAGTATATTTTACTCAAATAATTTGAAATGTCAATATAACTTTCTACTATCTAACATCATGTTTTGTACATTGGGCACAGTTTCCGTTTATTGAAATTAACAAATACGCTTTAGATCTCCGGGAATTTTATGGGACAAACTGATAAAAAGTGACATCCACAAATTGGTTAATATTTTTATTTTGAACTCAATCAAATACAGAGAGACCGGTATTGCGTCGTTTTATGACGTATAAAATAAATTGAAGAATTTAAGCAAGATATTTGTTAAAATAATAATATTTACTTCATTACGTTCTAAAAAATCCAATTATAATATACAATATTATCAGACATGTTTTGAAAAGAAAAGCACATTTAACTTCATCCGCTTCAGAAAACTTTATTTAAAAAGATCGGATAGTTTAAGAAAAAAAAAAAAAAAAAAATGTTTATGTGTGGTCGAATCTTAATAAGCCTAAGATTTATAAATATTTGTAATTTATATTCTAAATATTCTTGTACTCGTGCTCTCTTTTATCTTATTTCTTTTGTTTTAATTCACAATGTTATATGCGCTATGAGTAATATTGGTTTCCCTTTAAGTATGTACAGCAAGTTGTGGGTTATAAATGTATAGATAATTATCACCTCTAGAGCATTTAGCATTAACATTTTCATGCATCCAACGTTCTTTTGATCTCTTTCCGATGATTCAGCTAAGAGTCTGAACATTTACCTCTTAATATATTAAATTTAATTTAATTAAACTTTCCTAATTAAAAAAATGTTCTCACACGGAGTAAGCCGTAAAATAAATATACATGCTTATTTTATGAATGTATTTAGAAATGTAACTTCCATGTAGAGTGATCTTTAAAACTTTACAGTAAAAATATTTTTGTACTTTAACCTCGTGTTAAAATCCTCACGGAATTGTTTGTAAAAAACCATTAAAATAATAAGAAAATTATGAGCAATCATTCTCTTTCGCTACTAGCTGACAAGATGTCAAAATGATAGAGTGGGTACCTTAGTCCACATAAAGTTCACGTTCAACAATATTTTTATTGTCTCTTGGTACAAGTAAGATTTAGTTTCTGTACCTACATTAATAATCATTTCAATATCACGTACCTTTGTATATATATTATTAATGTACGATATATTGACATATTTTACTGTAGTATACTGATGTGACAGGTAACAGTCTTCAAGACAGAGGGTGTATTAGAAACAGCTAAGACTGACTATACAGAAAATATTCAGCTAGCTAACTGATTTGGGGCACAAGTGTTATGTAATGGATGTAATGGATAAAAGGTAAGCCCTTTAAAATGATGTGCATTATGCCCTATGCTCCTATTTAAGATTTCCTTCTGACTCCTTGCGGGACGTCCCCATGATATTACAGAAAACTGATAGTTCCTTCAAAAAGTAGATTTTTAGGTGTAGTGTTGATGTACCAAATCTTGATGATTTATCTGTTATCGTTCAGAAAATATTATACCTGTGAAGTACTTTATGTACAACATGTATATAAATTCTTCCATTCAATACCATATATGGACTATGGATTGCCTACGTTTACAAAGTCTTTTGTTTCCAAGATCTATCGGGTTTTAGTAGTTATATATTAGTTTTTAAGTTTTTTCATGCGAATGTGATTATAAAATATTTAAATAGGTGTAAAAAATCTACGACATGTGATATCTGACATAGGTGTCAGCTCCACTGATACAAACCTTATAACTGAAGGAGTATTTTATATTAAATACATTTATAATATTGGTCAAAGTTATTCCTTCCTTTATTACCAGGTTATTGTAGAATCATTACAAAATGTAGCAATCTCATATTATAGTCACGCCATTCAAAATTAATCTCTGATTTAATTTGTTTTAGGTTACATTGTAAAAAATCTAATATTTATTTAACTATAATAAACAAGGTTGAAACAGTGTTGTGTTAAGAGATCGTTACTTTACTATTATTTGATTCGGAATATACCATGCCTTATGTATTTGAACTGTTGTACAAAGTAAATTTTTCTTAAGACAACGATAGAATAATTAAATCACTCGTGAATCGCCAACACTAGGAACTCAACAGAACACGTCAAATTCAACTTATCACGGCTAGAGCGCTTTACTGGCTATTGAATCTGTAACAGAACACACGCAAAGCTGTCATTAACATTATGCTGTGTTGGTGTTTTCACATTCCGTGGCGAACATTTACGTTCTTAGACAGAACACCTCGTCATCCTAGCCACATTGAATCTGTAACAGAACACACGCAAAGCTGTCATTAACATTATGCTGTGTTGGTGTTTTCACATTCCGTGGCGAACATTTACGTTCTTAGACAGAAGAACACCTCGTCGTCCTAGCCACATTGAATCTGTAACAGAACACACGCAAAGCTGTCATTAACATTATGCTGTGTTGGTGTTTTCACATTCCGTGGCGAACATTTACGTTCTTAGACAGAACACCTCGTCATCCTAGCCACATTGAATCTGTAACAGAACACACGCAAAGCTGTCATTAACATTATGCTGTGTTGGTGTTTTCACATTCCGTGGCGAACATTTACGTTCTTAGACAGAACACCTCGTCGTCCTAGCCACATTGAATCTGTAACAGAACACACGCAAAGCTGTCATTAACATTATGCTGTGTTGGTGTTTTCACATTCCGTGGCGAACATTTACGTTCATAGACAGAACACCTCGTCATCCTAGCCACATTGAGTCTGTAACAGAACACACGCAAAGCTGTCACTAACATTATGCTGTGTTGGTGTTTTCACATTCCGTGGCGAACATTTACGTTCTTAGACAGAACACCTCGTCATCCTAGCCACATTGAGTCTGTAACAGAACACACGCAAAGCTGTCACTAACATTATGCTGTGTTGGTGTTTTTCACATTCCGTGGCGAACATTTACGTTCTTAGACAGAACACCTCGTCGTCCTAGCCACATTGAATCTGTAACAGAACACACGCAAAGCTGTCATTAACATTATGCTGTGTTGGTGTTTTCACATTCCGTGGCGAACACTTACATTCTGAGGTGTAATTAATTGTACTTACGAATCAAATTACGATGTGCTTTACTGAAATCTGTTTATACATTTACGTAAAATTGATAAACGCCTGTGTTGGACAATTGGACAAATATAAAATTATTACAGTATAAATTACGGTTAAGTATTTCATAATGGTAAGACTGTAGAAAGTACCCCTGAATATAATTTAAAACAAGTTTAGACACTTAAGCACTGTTGTTTTCCCTAAAAAATTTAAACCATTGAATAGTATAGTAATACAGTAATTCTAATCACACCCGTTTTTTGGATGAGCCCACTGGAGTTGTAAGATTTTCAATGTTCCACCGCACGAAATTTTGAGAACTTAGACTTTCCATGAGGGAACGTCTAGGTTCTAGTATTAAAAATAACATTAATTTTAACAACATAAACCGCTGGAGCTCTTCTTAAAAACCTCCCATTCATTATAATTATTATTAAACAGCGACTCGATTATTTGGTGTGACTTGAAGTTAAGAATATTTTTCTTGCTCTATGAAATGTCAGACGTCTTTTCTCAGCAACGATTCACTCTTTATAGTTATAAGTACACAACTAGTTGATAGCTCTTTGTGTCTTGAATTAAAAATACCGTTTTTATGAGCATAACCCGTCTGGAGTTAATCTTAACGACCTTCCATTCATTATAATTATTATTAAACAGCGACTCGATTATTTGGTGTGACTTGAAGTTAAGAATATTTTTCTTGCTCTATGAAATGTCAGACGTCTTTCTCAGCAACGATTCACTCTTTATAGTTATAAGTACACAACTAGTTGATAGCTCTTTGTGTCTTGAATTAAAAATACCGTTTTTATGAGCATAACCCGTCTGGAGTTAATCTTAACGACCTTCCATTCATTATAATTATTATTAAAACAGCGACTCGATTACTTGTTGTGTCTTGAAGTTAAGAATATTTTTCTTGCTCTATGAAATGTCAGACGTCTTTCTCAGCAAAGATTCACTCTTTATAGTTATAAGTAAACAACTAGTTGATAGCTCTTTGTGTCTTGAATTAAAAATACCGTTTTTATGAGCATAACCCGTCTGGAGTTAATCTTAACGACCTTCCATTCATTATAATTATTATTAAACAGCGACTCGATTACTCGTTGTGTCTTGAAGTTAAGAATATTTTTCTTGCTCTATGAAATGTCAGACGTCTTTCTCAGCAAACGATTCACTCTTTATAGTTATAAGTACACAACTAGTTGATAGCTCTTTGTGTCTTGAATTAAAAATACCGTTTTTATGAGCATAACCCGTCTGGAGTTAATCTTAACGACCTTCCATTCATTATTATAATTATTATTAAACAGCGACTCGATTACTTGTTGTGTCTTGAAGTTAAGAATATTTTTCTTGCTTTATGAAATGTCAGACGTCTTTCTCAGCAACGATTCACTCTTTATAGTTATAAGTAAACAACTAGTTGATAGCTCTTTGTGTCTTGAATTAAAAATACCGTTTTTATGAGCATAACCCGTCTGGAGTTAATCTTAACGACCTTCCATTCATTATAATTATTATTAAACAGCGACTCGATTACTTGTTGTGTCTTGAAGTTAAGAATATTTTTCTTGCTCTATGAAATGTCAGACGTCTTTCTCAGCAACGATTTAATCTTTATAATTATATGTAAACAACTAGTTGATAGCTCTTTGTGTCTTGAATTAAAAATACCGTTTTTATGAGCATAACCCGTCTGGAGTTAATCTTAACGACCTTCCATTCATTATAATTATTATTAAACAGCGACTCGATTACTTGTTGTGTCTTGAAGTTAAGAATATTTTTCTTGCTCTATGAAATGTCAGACGTCTTTCTCAGCAACGATTCACTCTTTATAGTTATAAGTAAACAACTAGTTGATAGCTCTTTGTGTCTTGAATTAAAAAATACCGTTTTTATGAGCATAACCCGTCTGGAGTTAATCTTAACGACCTTCCATTCATTATAATTATTATTAAACAACGACTCGATTACTTGTTGTGTCTTGAAGTTAAGAATATTTTTCTTGCTCTATGAAATGTCAGACGTCTTTCTCAGCAAAGATTCACTCTTTATAGTTATAAGTAAACAACTAGTTGATAGCTCTTTGTGTCTTGAATTAAAAATACCGTTTTTTATGAGCATAACCCGTCTGGAGTTAATCTTAACGACCTTCCATTCATTATAAATTATTATTAAACAGCGACATCTCGATTACTTGTTGTGTCTTGAAGTTAAGAATATTTTTCTTGCTCTATGAAATGTCAGACGTCTTTCTCAGCAACGATTCACTCTTTATAGTTATAAGTAAACAACTAGTTGATAGCTCTTTGTGTCTTGAATTAAAAATAACCGTTTTTATGAGCATAACCCGTCTGGAGTTAATCTTAACGACCTTCCATTCATTATAATTATTATTAAACAGCGACTCGATTACTTGTTGTGTCTTGAAGTTAAGAATATTTTTCTTGCTCTATGAAATGTCAGACGTCTTTCTCAGCAACGATTTACTCTTTATAATTATATGTAAACAACTAGTTGATAGCTTTTTGTGTCTTGAATTAAAAATACCGTTTTTATGAGCATAACCCGTCTGGAGTTAATCTTAACGACCTTCCATTCATTATAATTATTATTAAACAGCGACTCGATTACTTGTTGTGTCTTGAAGTTAAGAATATTTTTCTTGCTCTATGAAATGTCAGAACGTCTTTCTCAGCAACGATTCACTCTTTATAGTTATATAAGTAAACAACTAGTTGATAGCTCTTTGTGTCTTGAATTAAAAATACCGTTTTTTATGAGCATAACCCCGTCTGGAGTTAATCTTAACGACCTTCCATTCATTATAATTATTATTAAAACAGCGACTCGATTACTTGTTGTGTCTTGAAGTTAAGAATATTTTTCTTGCTCTATGAAATGTCAGGACGTCTTTCTCAGCAACGATTCACTCTTTATAATTATAAGTAAACAACTAGTTGGTAGCTCTTTGTGTCTTGAATTAAAAATACCGTTTTTATGAGCATAACCCGTCTGGAGTTAATCTTAACGACCTTCCATTCATTATTATTATTACTATTAAACAGCGCAGCGACTCGATTACTCGTTGTGTCTCGAAGTTAAGAATAAGGTTCCGGCTCTATGAAATGTCAGACGACTTCCTCAACAACCTTTCACTCTTTTTAATTAGAAGCAAACAAATTATTTGGTAATACTTTGTGTCTAGAAGTTAACAACGTCATTCTATCCGTATGAAATGTCCGGTGCCTCCCTGTACAGTCTTTAACCCGTTATAATCGATTTCCTAAATAGCGATTGTTGTGATCGATAGACCGATCACAGTCGGCTTCCTAACTTCGATACTCTTTAATATCAAACAGACGAGTAATGAAAATACTGAGTTAGTTTCGTTCGCAAAATTATTTGAAGCTCTTCGAAAAGTGTTTTCTTTTAATCTTTTTAACCGAATACCAGTTAATTAAAATAATTTGTAATAGATGATTACAGTATTAACACCTAGGATGATCCAAGCAAATATTATATATATATATTATAATATAATTTGTGATCATCGAGTAACGCAATTCTAATACATACAAACTCATAGAAATACTTAGATGGTTAGTTTCCTTTTTTTATTTATATGTTTGATAGGGGTGTATTTCCGTATGGATATAGAGCAAGAAAAGTTAATAGGAGGACAGATGTACCCCATATACATCTCAGTGATGAAATGCATAAGATAGAAAATGTAACCTTACAAATAAAAATTAGTCACTATATATATTGGTAAGCGCTAATCTATAGAATGGTTGCACACATTCAGCTAATTCTTTTTTTATACCGCGGAAGGTTTGTGTGGGAAGAAAAGTTTCCCAGAATATTTTAGTTTTGCAAAATAATTACATTATTTACGAAGCATTTAAAATTTCAATTACCTTGAAAGATCTGGTCAAAAATCTCAGTTGAAGTTCACTACAGGGGTAAAAACATTAGTTTACATATAAATTTTATAAAAACATTAATCGTACAGTGGCTTGATCACTAGTGTAATGCAGATTCCAAAGACGAAGTTACTAAACAATGTTTACTATAGATTGCCCTAGTGAAGAATTTAAACCACTGAGTGCATTAAAAATAGTAATTTTAACCCATATTTATTCATAAAAACTGAATTATTGAAATTGTTTCGAAAGTGGGTAATTGTTTTTATAAAAGGACTTTTCTCTCCAGCTTAATAAGGAAAATAGGTCGATTGATATATATATATATATATATATATATATATATATTATATATATATATATATATATATAAACAATAGAAGAAAAAGACTTCATATAAATCCTTTAATATTTCGACTATATTTTAGTTTTCAAAAAGGTACAATAAGTGTATATAATGTAAGAATTTTAAAGTAAACATATGCATTTTTATAATCAGCTGAAATGTTCTATTCTGATTTATAGTGTAATTTTATAAACTTCTTGGTATATTATACTAAAAAAGGGCTTTATATTAAAATTAAAATTAGATTAATAATATAAAATGTCTTTTTCTCATAACCGAGTACTATAAAGAGTATCTAACAAATTAATTTACCTCAAACATTAACTAATAAACATTAATAATATTTTTTTTAAATCTTGTGAATAATTTTTAACAAAACCACCAAGACAGCCGAAAATGAAGAAAATGCAATCATTAAATGCATAGCAACGTGTACCCTATCGGGTGCACGACGCACTTCAAAAAAGCCCGGTGTGTACCCGATCGGGTACACGAAGGCAGTTGTGAAAGATCGCGTTTACTCGATGGGGGTACACATCGTCGTGAAAGTTTTAAATTATTTTTAAGTTCAGAAGTAATAATGTTTACGAGCATATAACTTTAGTGAAACTATTCTTGTGTTAAGGTACAATAGAAGGTTTTAGTTTTCAACCATTACAAGACCGTTTTGAACTGATTTCAGGAACCCCAATAGAAGTGGAGACCACTCACCCCATCATCATCTGCAAAAGACACAGAAGCCTTTAGCGGAGAGATGGCTGCCTTATGGCAAAATCCACAAACGATACTTACTTTTTCGGTGAGGTTTTATAACAGTTTTTATTGGTTTACTGATACTGTTATTAGTTAAGTTCCTCAGTGTTGTACGTACCATTCAAAAATTTCCGCAGATTCCAAGCCCAGATTGAGAAACCATTATTGAGCGCACAGATTGGCCTTCTGGCTGAACCTGGTGCCTCCAGCTGCTGACGGATGTCGACGACGATCAGTTCGCCGCTGACTCCAGCTGACCTTTTGTTGCTATTGTAGCCTCAAGAACAGTTAGTTTTCTACGTATGGCGAGCATGTTTGGTGAGCCATGTTTTCAAAGGGGAAATAAAATTTTTCAGAATATAGATCTTATAAATTGATTACCTTGATCCTATGACTTAAAGAATAGGGCTTGTGAGTACTGTTTGGTAGAAAATAATGGTTGAGTAGTAAAGCTAGTTCTGTGCCATGATTTGTAGACACAGCAGCGCCTCTATGCTGAATCTTTTACCTCAAGTTTGTAATATATTTGACTCTTCTGGTAATGACCTACTTTTGATTATTTTTAAGAGTAAATGTTTTGAAGTTTTTATTATCGCCAGAGATTACTTAACGAGTTTTTCTACTTAATGTTATATATTTATAATAACTTTCCTTAGGGAATAGTTAGTGCGCAGTTTCAACCAAACAAGTTCCAACAGCTTTTGCATCTAATGAAATATTTTCTCATAAGCTATTATATGTCTAAGCCTAAGATTATTTAGTATTATACGCATAGCAAGCATGTTTGGTGAGGCATTCTTTCAAAAGAAGTATCAAATGTAAAGGATATATATAACACATTTTAAGGGTTTTCTTGCTATAACAACATTGTGAACGGTCACATTACATTTTTAAGGTAAAATGGTTCAAACCTATTTGAACATTTCTATTAACCCACCTGGGAATCGAACCCGTGATCTCTCGGTTAGAAAGCCGTAGCCTTACCCCTACAATAGGGTAAAAGTCATGGTACTTCCATTACTTACTCTTTAGATTATATATATATATATATATATATATATATATATATATATATATTAGAACAACTAATAGTACGCTAGAACCATTTTTTGAAAATAATTTTATTTCATATAATAAATAAATAAACAACTTAATATACATATGTTTATATATGTATATATATATGTATATATATATATATATATATATATATATATATAATCTTTTCTTGTTACTAATTAGGTGCAACTTCATCAAAATTAATATACGTAATTAGAGAGTATACATCAAGAATATTGAATCGGATTAACACAGCAGCCAACTTAAAATCTCTAAATGTTCATCGACTAAAAGTAACTATAAATTACGTTTTAATTGCAGCACTACTCTACGAGAACGGGTTCTGTAGTTCTCTTGTTAACTAAGGAAAGAGCTTGTTATTAAATTGCCATTTAACTTCGCTTAGAGTTCGAATTGAAAGAAAATTGCTTCACTTAGTGCTGTATTTCAAAATTTTAATACATAATTCAGTTTTCATTTAAACCTGTCGTCTCATTAAACTTTGTCTTATTTCATTAAAAACTTATAACTCCAGCTGTATTCTTGTTTCTTATTTAACA
This sequence comes from Homalodisca vitripennis, assembly GCF_021130785.1. Lineage (NCBI taxonomy): Eukaryota > Metazoa > Arthropoda > Insecta > Hemiptera > Cicadellidae > Homalodisca > Homalodisca vitripennis. The sequence continues at coordinate 35,532 of NW_025776898.1, read as the reverse complement.
GTAAAATGTGATTTCTTTAAGAAGTTTATGTTTCCGTATTACTAATTTAAAAAAAAGATATTTTGTGTTGCCCAAAACAAGACGTAGTGTAACACCTACGGTGAGTTTGCATGGATAATTTCAAGTTTTTTATGTCATTGTATCCAGATAATTCTAGGCCACGTGTGTCTCTGTGTGACATGTCAAATTTTATATATGACGTAATATGGTGAGTTTTGCATAAAAATTAATTTATTCAGTGATTTTCTCGTTGCCATTCTTGTTACGCATAAGAGCAATGTAAAAATATTCGCTAACACCCAGCAAATCCCATGGAATGACACGCACCATCATCGAACTCAATGTTGCTTTTAAAAGAATTTATCTTTGTGCAAAATTTTAAAGCTTATAGTTTATTTATTCTCTACCTATCGTGCGGGCAGATAGAAACATACTTCCAGTCCTTTGAGTGATAGAGAGATTTCGTTAACTCTCAGCCAATTACAGATGGTTTAGGTTTACTAATATTGTATGCTCACAATCAAGATTATTCTGTGAGTATTATACGCCAAAAAAAAACCACTCAGCAACTACGCGCATTTTTGTCGATGCACGACGTTTGTAGTTATGAACAGAAACCGTATCTGCAATATTTAAAGGATTTCACAGACTTATCTATATATATATATATATATATATATATATTATATATATATATATATATTATATATATATATATAAAATGAATGTTTGTGGTGTTTTGTCCTTTATAGACTCAGAAAATATTTGACCGATCATTATGAAAATTTGTATGTATATGTATTTTTCCACGTAGAAGGTTTATATGCTATGCCCATTGATGTAACTCACGACCAGGAGGCGCTGCTAAATATATAAGTTATCAAAGCGCCTGTACATTGCAAACTACAATTACGAGATAGTTGTGTATAATAATCACACACTATGTGAAGGCGCTAAGTTTTTTATGGATATTTGTCTTTCAAATGAATTTCTGTTTGGCCTTATAGCTTGAATGTTAGACCACTTTATTATTAAGTACATGTACGTGTACAATGGCTATAAACATACACTTTTGGCAGATGTTCTTGATAGTGTCAACAAGGTAAACTCTACATCTGCGTTGACAATATAATTCACTTGAACCAGAAGTGCTCATACACGAGCAAAGCTTACAAAAAGCGTGCGAAGCCGCGGGAAACAGCTAGTAATTTATAAAAGTAACCCTTCTGGAGATCTGTTTTTGTCACATTGAATTTGGAATTATAACTCGGCCTAATTATAAAACTCAGAAGCACGAGGACATTTACAGAGGCTAGGTTCGGCTATAACATCTTCACGCAAAGCGATAACCTCTATCCACGCTATTGAGACAAGATGTCTTCTCCACCGAAATCTAGAAGCTAAGAGACCTCCCGTGTTACAAACCAAAAGGAAAAAGATCGAAACTGAAACTTAAAACATCTAGAAGCGAAACTAAGACCTCTTCTACAGGGTGAATAAAAACCCCATATTAACTTATTAATGACCGCACCTAAAAAACCTAAACTCAGTATAAAATCAAATCTTTAGGGTATAAAATTAAACGTTTTGGTTAGTATTACAAGATTGCCCTTGAACCAAAGTACAACATTTTGGGGCCCAACTAAATTTAAATTTAAACGTCTGTCAAGTTACTTATGGTTTTGAGGGTTTTTAAGAAACTTATAGCGGTCGCTATCTCAACCCTGTACAAAATGGTGACTATTTCTAAATCATGTCATAACACGCTTAATCTAAATATATCAATACATAAAGGCTAAGGAAAACAGTATTGGTTTTTGAGTCACAAATAAGTAATAGGGCTAACTTATTTTGTTTATTTTTTGTGTTTACATTAAATTAATAATTTATATTTTGTAATATTATACACTTTAGAGAAGTACTGATTACTCAGTACTGTTGTGAGGGCAATTGTCTAATATATTTCGTATTTTTTTAATCGGCATTAACAGTTGTGCATAGTATCGTGTTTGCCGTTTTTAAAGAGACAGGAGCTGTGTAACATTTCAAATGTCGTAACAGCTTTGTGTTCTCCGGCAATAAGCACTGTCATGGCCACAATGTACACGTTATCACTACCTAATCAGCTGTCTGTGTCAAACTATACACTCGCCAGTTAGAGGTCTGTTGTTGGAGGTTTTATGACTGTAATGTTTATCTTGCCGCCTTTCTTTAAAACCTTCGGGTCTGGGAAAAATGAATCATGATTATTTTATACTGATTACATAATGAAGTTAAGTTAGTATTTGTGGGAAAGAATATAACAGATAAATTAAAAACTTAATTTTATTTAACATTACTTATTTATATGAAGTTAAAAAATATTCAATAAGGGTCACTACATTAAAAATAAAATAAAAAATTTCTGTTTCATATTGACTTATAAATTTGTTTTGTTTTATTTTCCTGTTGAACTAATATACAATAGGTGCAATTTTAGTAAGTAGAACATGCTATAAAATATATTCAGAAACCATTTCAACTTTAATAATTTCGTTAAAACATACTTAAAATTTGAAATATTAGTGTTTAAAGGTTTCTTAAAATTTAATTTATTATTACTGTGAATAATAAAATCAACTGTTTTAAACTTGAAATTTGGAGGTAAAACCAGCAAGCGGGAGTTTAAATTACATGAGTTTTTAACTAAACAGATAATATCTACAAAATAACTAATAAAACACAATAATAGGTTGAAACATTTATGTTGTGTGACTCTTGGGTGTTTACACCACCTGAGAAAAGATTGAGTTATCTCAGACCACTATCAAGTGTTTTTTTATATATGTCCAAATTTAAGGCGAATTATACATTACCACCTATCTAAAATCTAGTTTTTGGACAGTTGATAAGATACAAAAAATAAAACTGATAATATAGATAAAGGTAGGAAGTTTGCACAGTTTGGAAATCCGGACGACTTGTAGCTCCTCTTGCAATTTTAATTTTAGCCGCTCGTACAATTTTTGTCCTGTCCAGGTAAAGTTATTTCAATTCAGCCCAAATTCCAAGCCTGTGGATGTACGTTCAAATATCTAATGATTATAAGAATTCCTTGATCAATGGTTGTCATCAAGTTTGGAATTCCATTTGATTCCGAAGATTCCAGAAATGTTGCTTCATTTCCTGGAGACTTTGCCAGCGAGTTGAAGGCGAGTTATACTGAAGAGGGTAATTTAACAGGAGTTTTCCTGACGAGAAAATTTCTGGTTGTAATTACATATATGGCTACAAAAGATCTTAAAATTCAGGACTGCTTCAATGTAGATGGAGAGATTAGTGATTTCTTCCATAGTTAATATCTTTCCCCAATCACTCGGTTGAGATGGTGTTTAGATGGCTTGATACAAGATTCCAAAGTTCTTTCGAAATTCGAGGCACACGGTAGATTGGATGTATACTAAACTAATTTCTTTGTTAGAAAGGTTGTGTTTTAGTTTTCTAAATTGTAATATAATGGTGAAGTAGTGCTTGTACTTTATTCTTAATACTGCCTCCTCTCGGTCTCTGTAGAGATCTGTACAAAGACCTCTTCGAGAGATAGATCACTGAACATATCATAAAAATGATTCAGTCGGACTCAACTTCTAGATGAAATGCCTTGGTGCATATACAAAACAAACAAGAATAAGTAGGTTTTACTTATTTGTGGTTTCTTTAGTTGATCGGTTTTTTAATGTAGAATGGTCCCTCAAAGTACACCACGACAGATATAAAGGGACGAAACCTATCGAGCACGAACTGCTGGAAGATCTCACAAGAATGGTTGTGGTACTTTCTTTATATCGCGTGCATACAAAACATAACTAAGTAACGTTTACTTATTCATCGAATGGTTTTCATAGGACCGTAGAACTAATACAGTATTGGAACTCTCAGCTCGTATAGGTACCAAAAACAGTTTGAGCCACGATCTTTGATCCTGACTAGACAGCGTTTTTTTTAGTAGAACATATATAAGCTGAATTGAAAATCTAAATTTTGAAATAAAATTATTATGTCATTAATACAGATTTAATTATTAGTTCCGAGACTGTATCTAGATATATTAACTTTTATTTACTATTCATTATGAAAGATAGTATAATTTCTTTCAATATCGTGTGAAGAGCCGATGGTTGATATATCGATAACCACTAAATTTGAGAAATTGATTGTCGGAATCGACCCATTCCCGATAATTAACGCGTAAAAAAACTAGAGAATTTTTTGGAAGAACCCAAGAGTGTAATGTTGCTAATTTATACGGAACACAGACAGTTATAAATATTATATTTTTTTATTTTGTATATTGGAAAATAAAACGTAGTATATCGTATAAATAATGTAAACAAAGGTTTAGGCTTACACATGGATTTCCAAATCTGTTTCCGTTGTGTTAAACAAATAGAATTGGCCAACAACCGTAAGCCATCTGCAGCTGTCAGCTTATTGTAACATTCTGACATTGTGTTACAACAGCTTCACAAGCCTGGGAGCGTCTTTCTGAAGCTGAACAATGAAAACAATGCAGTTCGATGCTATATTAGATGTACTGTTAATCTAGAATAAAATATGATGACGAGTAGAGTAATTGTCATGAAACAGATTGCATATAATTGAGTAAAATACATTTTTTCCGAATTAAAAAAAAATATTCATCAATTTATTCTAATTGAACAGACTGCGTATAAGTGAGTGAAATACATTTTTTTAAATTAAAAAATAATTCATCAATTATTCTAATTGGGGTTTTTAGTGTAACGAATTAATTTTATTCTAGACTAACAAATATCCAATTTTTTTAGTTTTATACATATATATTGAAATTAATTTGTATTCATCCTGAAAAAAGTTATCTTCGTTTTTAGAAACTTCTAGATATTTTAAGTTTTAGTTTCGGCCTTCTTTTCCCTGCAGTTTTTAACACGGGAAGTGTCTTAGCTCCCAGATTCGGTGGGAGTGTACGCCATGTCTAAATAGTGTGGAAATGTGCCAAATATATCTTGATATATTTATTTTAAGCGTGTGGCTTCTGCGTTTATAATTTTGTAATCATTTTGTGCACGGTTGAGGATAGCGTCCATTATAGGTTTTTTAAACCTTCAGTAACGATAAGTAACTTAACAGGGGTATAATTTTAAATTAATTAAGCTGGGCCCCAAAATTTGGATTTTTAGTTCAAGGGTAATCTTGTCATAATAAAGGAAAAGTGCAGTTTTTTATTCTACATATTTATACTGAGTTTGGGTTTCTCTAGATGCGGTCATTAAAAAGTTAATATGGAGTATCCACGTTTTTTATTCGCCCTGCAGAATTTGTCTTCGTTTCGCTTCTAGATGTTTAAGTTTCTGTTTCGGTCTTTTTCCTGCAGTTTTTTTCTTATCATGGAAGGTTTCTTAGTTTCTAGATTCGGTGGAGTAAGACAACATGTCTAAATAGTGTGGATATGGGCCAAATACATCTTGGTATTATTTATTTTAAGTGTGTGGCTTCTGCGTTTAGAATTAGTTAAGACATTTACGAACTCTAAGATTGTGAAATCCTTTAAATATTGCGTGGTTACGGTTTCTGCCTATGACTTACAAACATTGGAGCATCGAAAAAAAACTACGCGTCAGTTCGCTGAGTGGTTTTTAAGGGTTGATATTGAAACTATTGCTAGTTTACAAAAATTTTACAAGCATTTCTCCCAAAAATAATTTTTCTCACGTATCTGAGCATAATATAGTACTTACTCGCCTTCGGCTCGCTGGGGGCTACGCCCCCAGGCCCCCAAAGTAAACGCTTGCAAATTCGGGGATAAGCGGAATTCCGGTGACTGGTTAAGTCCGGACATTAAGTAAATGAAAGGGATTAAAAAATTGACCTTTTTCATAGATTTTTTTCCGGATTCGTTAAAAACTTTTGACTTTGAGGGCATTTTGCGGTTAAAACCGTTAGAGATACGACAAAAAGTGACTGGACCTTTCTTGTTGGAAATTTAATTTTTGTAATTTTGTCTTTCGATTGTGCCCTCAGATCTGATCTACGACCTATGGTTTAGCCAGAAATGAGCTCGGAGAGAAAAGTCTGCACGAGGTCAAGCTATCTTGAATTGTTTAGTATAAACATAATAAAAACCGACCTCAAGGCAGTATTTTAAGTCGAACAGGGGGTTTAATATCACCAGGAGACTATCTAGTCAAGGCGAGAAATTCCCTGGGTGGGTGATTAATGTTAAGGAGGTTTAAGACAAGAGGGGGTTTAATTTCGTCAGGATATTGTCTGGTCATATGAACAAATTCCCAGGGGGGGTTAACGTTACCGGGGGATAAGTCTCCAGGGGGTTATTGGTCATACCAGGATCTTCCAGGGGGGGGGGGGGTTTAAGAGATTTGGTGACTGGTAAAATTCGGGACATGAGGTCATGGCAGGAAAATTCCCTGGGGGGGGTTTAATGTTACCAGGGGGGTTAACACATCAGGGGGTTGAATGTACAGGAGGTTATCAGGTCATACCAGGAAATCCCCGGGGGGGGGGGTTAATATGTACCGGGGGTTAATGACACACTTGGGCCTTTTTTAGAGGGTATTGTGTCTGTGAACATAATAAATATTCCTCTGTCCCTATCTTACTATTGACGCTTAGCTAACGCTCAGCCAACTCCCGAAGTCACTGAACCTTTTCTGTAGATCACGTGATTTCCTAAATCCCGTTTAAAATTTGTTTTGAGTTACGACCAACCGTTTAGCCGCTATCAAGCCCGGAATGTAAATTTTTAGGCGAAAATGTCCAATATTTTCACTTAATCGCGTTTTGCGGTCAAACTAAGGGAAATATAGTAAAAAGTCACTGGACCTTTTTTGTAGGTCATCTTATTTCCTAAATAAAACGTTAGTCTTATTTTGACCTCCGACCAATGGTTTTCGCCGCTATCGACCCCAAAAACAAAGTTTTCACGTGAAAATTACAACAAAATTGTACATAATCACGTGTTTCGGCCAAACCAATCGAGATAGGGGCAAAAGATTACTGGACCTTTTCTGTAGATCGCGCAATTTTCTAAATTTGATGGGTCAATCAGATTTGAGCTACGACCAACGGTTCGGCCGCTATCGGGCTTGAAAACATTATTTTTATCGAAAAAATCTCTGGAATTTCAAATGTTCGAGCGTTTTGTCGCTTAACCATGGAAGATAGAGCAAAAAGTCATTAGACCTTTTTTGTAGTTCAACTTCATTCCTGACCGTGAATTTTTCCGTCAGATCCGAGCTAGCTCCAACGGTTCGCCCGCTATCGGGCTTACAAAAAAATGCCTGCAGGGGTGAAGAATGCGCGATTTTTTGGGAATTTTTTTGAGGGGTTGAAAATGAAAAATTCTCACTTTTCGGGATTTTCCTGGTGGTTACACGTGGAAAGCTATCTGTGTACCAAATTTCAAGTCTCTAACTCATCTGGAAGTAGGTTAGAATTAGTATACGTGAGTCAGTCAGTCAGTCAGTTACACATGCGGTTGTATATATATTAGACTCGCCTTCGGCTCGCTGGGGGCTACGCCCCCAGGCCCCCAAAGTAAGTGCCTTAAATTCGGGGATTATGATTGATTTGGTGATAGGTAAAAATTCGGACATTATGTCATGCCAGGAAATTCCCAGGGGAGGGGGTTTAACGTTACCTGGGGATAAGGACGTCAGGGGGTTATCTGATCATACCAGGAACTTCCCAGGGGGGGGGGGGGGTTAAGAGATTTGGTGATTGGTAAAATTCGGACATGAGGTCATGCCAGGAAATTCCCTGGGGGGGGGTTTAATGCTACCGGGGGTTAATACATCAGGGGGTTTAATTTACTCAGTTGGTTATTTGGTCATAACAGGAAATTACGCGGGGGGGTTATGTTACCGGGGGTTAACGACACACCCCAGGCTCGCTTTCGGGTGTTGGCCAAATTCGGGGAATAAGCGGAAATCGGAAAAGTATTAGACCTATTTTATTGAATTTTCCAGTTTTAATCAAAGTTTTGATTCTAAGGCCATTTTGTGGCTTAACCGTTAGAGATACGACAAAAATTGACTGGACCTTTCTTGTCGGAAATTTAAAATTGAAGGAGGATTCTGCCCTCAGATTTGAAGTAGGACCTTTGGTTTAGCCGGTACAGAGCTTTTAAGAAAAGTCTGCATAGGCCAGCTATTGTGAATTGTTCAGTGTAAAAATAACAAAAACTTGATCCTAAGTCAGTATTTTTAAGTTGTTTAGTGGGTTTTATTTGCTCAGGAGGTTTATATAGTCATGCCAAGAAATTCGGGTGGGGGGGGTGGTGTTAAATGTTACCGGGGGTTTAAATCTTCAGGGGGTTTAATTTACCCAGGAGATTATCTGTCCTACCAGGGTATTCCGGGGGGGGAGGGTTTAATGTTACCGGGGGTTTAAGACACACGTGGGCCTCTTTTAGAGGGTGTTGTGTCTGTGAACATAATTAAAATTCACTCTGTCCCTATCTACTATCGACGCTTCGCTTATGTTCAGCCAGTGCACGATCTGGGGTTGTATTCACTCTTTAACCTAGCATTACAATTTCAATCTGGATCCGGAATGATTTTCACGGATTGTAGTAAAAACTCCTAAAATTACCAACTACGACAAAGATTTTGCCATTGAGAACGATTTCTGGGCTTACAGAATGATATAGGATCAAAGCTACTTGACATTATATGTGAATCTTATAAATTTTCTATTTAATAAAAGTTAAATATTAAGGCTACAATTAACGATTCCGGCCGTTAGAAACCCCAGAACCAACATTTTCATGTAAAAATCACAACACATTTGCATTTAAAACGCGTTTTGCGGCCAAAACAATTGTAGATAGGGCAAAACGTTACTTGGGCTTTTTTGTAGAAACACTTAATCTTCTAAATAATGTATGAAATATGTTTTGAACTACGACCAGCGGTTTGGCCGGGATCAACCCCTGAACCAAAGTTTTCACGTGATAATTACAAAAACATTGCACATAATCGCGGTTTGCAGCTTATCTGATGGAGATAGGGCCATAAGTTACTAGACTTATTTTGTAGATCACGTCATTGCCTATATCCCATATCTGGTTTAGTTTTGAGCTAAAGCGAAGGGTTTGGCCGCTATCGAGCGCGGAAGCTAAATTTTCACGACAAAATTAAAAGATTTTCCCATTTAAACGCGTTTTGTGGCCAAAACCGATGGAGATAGGGCAAAAAGTTACTGGACCTTTTTTGTAGTTCACTTCACTCCACACTAACGTTTTTTTCGTCAGATCCGAGCTACGACCTACGGTTTTAGGCGCTACAGAGCCTCAAACAAAAGTCTACAAGCGAAAATTGCCAAAATTCGACAAAATTTTCGATTTTGGAAGCATTTTACGGGTTGATTGGTAGAGATGTGGGAAAAATCTAATGTGTCTTATTTTGTAGATCAGACAATTCGCTAAATTCCCATCAAATATTAGATTTGAGCTACGACCAACGGGTTTATTCGCTAGACGGCCTCTAAAAGCAAAAAACTACACCAGTTTTTAAACCAGTTGCAACCGGTTTTTTAATTTTTTTGACGGAGTTAAAAAGTAAAAATATCCGGTTTTCAGACTTTTCCTGTGGGTCATATTGCAAAAGGTACCTGCATGCCCAAATTTCAAGTTTCCAGCACTTCTAGAAGTATGTTTAGAAATTTGTATATATATGTCAGTCAGTGAGTGAGTCAGTATCACATGCGGCTGTATATATATTAGAACCGTTAGAGATACGAGGAAAAAGTGACTGGACCTTTCTTGTCGAAAATTTAATTTTCTCTTTCGATTATGCCATCAGATTTAAGCTACGACCTATAATTTAGGCAGTACAGAGCTTAGGACAAAAGACTGCACTGGGCAGTTTAAAAATATTACGTAAAACAAAAAAAATCAATACCTTAAAACGCGTTATGCGGCCCAAACCGTTGAGGATAGGGCAAAAATGTTTACTGAACATTTTTTGTAGATCACGCAATTTCATAAATCCTTTTAAAACTTGTTTTGAGCTTACGACCAACCGTTTAGGCCGCTATCAAGCCTGGAATGTAACATTTTAGGCGAAAATGTCCAAATATTTTTCACTTAATCGCGTTTTGCGGTCAAAACTATTGAAAATAGAGTAAAATGTTACTTTACCTTTTTTGTAGATCACATTACTTCCTAAATCTAATCTTTGTTTTATTTTCACCTCCGACCAATGGTTTTGCCGCTATCGACCGATAAACAAAAATTGTCACGTAAAAGTTACCAAAAAATTGTACGTAATCACGTTTTTCGGCCAAACCAATGGAGATACGGCAAAAAGTCACTGGACCTTTTCTGTAGATCACATTAATTTGCTAATTTGATGGGTCAATCAGATTTGAGCTACGACCAACTGTTCGGCCGCTATCGGGCTCGAAACATTATTTTTTATCGAAAAAATGTCTGGAATGTCATATATTCGAGCGTTTTGTCGCTTAACCATGGAAGATAGAGCAAAAAGTCACTGGACGTTTTTTTGTAGTTCACTTCATTCCTGACTAACGATTTTCCGTCAGATCCGAGCTAGCTCCAACGGTTCGCCCGCTATCGGACTTACAAAAAAGGCCTGCAGGGGTGAAAAATGCGCGAATTTTCTAGAATTTTTTTGAGGGGTTTAAATTAAAAAATCCCGGTTTTCAGAATTTTCCTGTTGGTTATACGGCAAAAGGTACCTACGTGCCAAATTTCAAGTTTCTAGCACTTCTAGAAGTAGGTTAGAATTTGTATACATTATCAGTGAGTGAGTTTACACATGCGGGCTGTATAGTATATTAGACTCGCCTTCGGCTCGCTGGGGGCTACGCCCCCAGGCCCCCATAGTAAACGCTTGCAAATTCGGGGATAAGCGGAATTCGGTGACTGGTTAAGTCCGGACATTAAGTAAATGACAAGGGATTTAAAAATTGACCTTTTTCATAGATTTTTTTCCGGGATTCGTAAAAAACTTTTGACTTTGAGGGCATTTTGCGGTTAAAACCGTTAGAGATACGACAAAAAGTGACTAGACCTTTCTTGTTGGAAATTTAATTTTGTCTTTCGAATTGTGCCCTCAGATCTGATCTACGACCTATGGTTTAGCCAGAAATGAGCTCGGGAGAAGAAAAGTCTGCACGGGTCAGCTATCTTGAATTGTTTAGTATAAACATAATAAAAACCGATCTCAAGGCAGTATTTTAAGTCGAACAGGGGGTTTAATATCACCAGGAGACTATCTAGTCAAGGCGAGAAATTTCCCTGGGTGGGTGATTAATGTTAAGGAGGTTAAGACAAGAGGGGGTTTAATTTCGTCAGGATATTGTCTGGTCATATGAACATATTCCCAGGGGGGGTAAACGTTACCGGGGGATAAGTCTCCAGGGGGTTATCTGGTCATACCAGGATCTTCCCAGGTCATACCAGGTTATCAGGTCATACCAGGAAAATCCCGGGGGGGGCTACGCCCCCAGGCCCCCATGATGTACGCTTGCAAATTCGGGGATAATGTGATTTGGTGATTGGCAAAATTCGGACATGAGGTCATGCTAGGAAATTCCCAAGGGGGCGGGTTGTTTAACGTTACGTGGGTTAAGACATCGGGGGGTTATCTGGTCATACCAGGAACTTCCCAAGGGGGGTTAAGTCTCCAGGGGGGTTATCTGGTCATACCAGGATCTTCCCAGGGGGGGGGGGGTTAAGAGATTTGGTGACTGGTAAAATTCGGGACATGAAGTTCATGGCAGGAAATTCCCTGGGGGCGGGGTGTTTAACGTTACCGTGGGTTAAGACATCGGGGGGTTTATCTGGTCATACCAGGAACTTCCCAAGGGGGGATAAGTCTCCAGGGGGTTATCTGGTCATACCAGGATCTTCCCAGGGGGGGGGGGTTAAGAGATTTGGTGACTGGTAAAATTCGGACATGAGGTCATGGCAGGAAATTCCCTGGGGGGGTTTTAATGTTACCAGGGGGGGTTAAACACATCAGGGGGTTGAATTGTACAGGAGGTTATCAGGTCATACCAGGAAATCCCCGGGGGGGGCTACGCCCCCAGGCCCCCATGATGTACGCTTGCAAATTCGGGGATAATGTGATTTGGTGATTGGTTAAAATTCGGACATGAGGTCATGCTAGGAAATTCCCAAGGGGGCGGGGGGTGTTTAACGTTACCGTGGGTTAAGACATCGGGGGGTTATCTGGTCATACCAGGAACTTCCCAAGGGGGGTTAAGAGAATTTGGTGATTGGTAAAATTCAGACATGAGGTCAAGCCAGTATATTCCCTGGGAGGGTTAATGTTACCGGGGGGGATAACACATCAGGGGGTTTAATTTACTCAGGAGATTATCTGGTCATACCAGGAAATCCCGGGGGGGGATTAATGTTACCGGGGGTTAATGACACACCCCAGGCCACCTTACGGGTGTTGGCCAGATTCGGGGATAAGCGGAATTCGGAATTAAATTTGGACCCATTTTTATTGAATATTTCAGTTTTAATCAAAGTTTTTGACTTTAATGATATTTTACGGGTTTAACCGTTAGAGATACGAGAAAAAAGTAACTGGACCTTTCCTGTCGGAAATTTAATTTTGTCTTTCGATTCCGTCGTCAGATTTGATCTACGACTATGGTTTAGCCAGGAATGAGCTCGGGAGAAAAGTCTGCACGGGTCAGCTATCTTGAATTGTTTTAGTAATAAACATAATAAAAACCGACCTTAAGGCAGTATTTTAAGTGGAACAGGGGGTTTAATGTCTCACCAGGAGGACTATCTAGTCAAGGCGAGAAAATTCCCGGGGGGGGGTGTGTGTGATTAATGTTAAGGGAGTTAGACATCAGGGGGGGTTTAAATTCGTCAGGATATTGTCTGGTCATTTGAACAAATTCCCAGGGGGGGTTAACGTTACCGGGGGATAAGACTCCAGGGGGGTTATCTGGTCATACCAGGAACTTCCCAGGGGGGGTTAAGAGATTTGGTGACTGGTCAAATTCGGACATGAGGTTCATGCCAGGAAATTCCCTGGGGGGGGTTTAAATGTTACCAGGGGGGGGTTAACACATTCAGGGGGTTTGAATGTACTCAGGAGGTGATCAGGTCTATACCAGGAAATCCCCGGGGGGGGGGGGTTAATATTACCGGGGGTTAATGACACACTTGGGCCTATTTTAGAGGGTGTTGTGTCTGTGAACATAATAAAATCTTTCTCTGTCCCCTATCTACTATTGACGCTTAACTAACGCTCAGCCAGTTTCTAATGTGGAGTTGTATTCACTCGTTAACGTAGCAAAGCAAGTGCAAACTGGAATCTGGAATGAATTACACAAATATTAGTCACATAATAATTTAAAAACTCCAAAAATTGCCAATCTACGACAAATATTTAGCTATTTATAGCGTTTTTCTGGCTTATATTAAAGGACATACACACAAATAGTTTACATTACCTTTTTTTGTACTTCCCATCAATTTATAGCCAATAAAAGTTTTTAGATTTAAGGTAGAACTAACCGTTTGGCCGCTATCGACTCTAGAAACAAAGTTATTAAAAATAAATTTACGAAATATTTACATTTATTAGCCGAACCAATGGAGATAGAGCAAAATGTCACTGGACCTTTTTTGTAGATCGCATTAATTAGTAATAAAATTAAATTTTTATTCTGTGATACAATAAGTAGTTTGGCCGGAATAAAACCCAGAAAACAAAATCTCACGTAAAACTTAGAAAAATCAATACTTTTAAAAACGCGTTATGCGGCCAAACCATTGAGGGTAGGGCAAAAAAAGTTACATGACCTTTTTTGTAGATCACGACCATTTACTAAGTCCTATTGAAAATTTTGTTTTGAGCTACGACCAACCGTTTTAGCCGCTATCGAGCCCGAAAGGTAAATTTTTAGGCGAAAATTTCAAAATATTTTAATGTAATCGCGTTTTGCGGCCGAACCGATGGAGTTAGAGCAAAAAGTCACTGGACCTTTTTTGTAGTTCACTTCATTCCTGATTATGAATTTTTCGTTCAGATCGAAGCTAGCTCCAACGGTTCGCCCGCTATCGGGCTTCAAAGAAAAGTCTGCAAGGGGCAAAAAGGGGTCAGTTCGCGAATTTTTTTGAGGGGTTCAAAAATTAGAAAAATTCCTTGTTTTCAGACTTTTCCCCGTGGTTTGAACATTCCAGCTACGTGTGTGCGAAAATTTGGTGTTTCCAGCACTTCTAGAAGTGGGTTAGAATTTGTATACCCTATCAGTGAGTCAGTGAGTGAGTTACACCATGCGGCTGTATATATATGGGACTCGCCTTCGGCTCGCTGGGGGCTACGCCCCCAGGCCCCCATTTGGGTGTTGGCCAAATTCGGGGATAAGCGGTTTAAAGTTACGCTTGCATATTCGGGGATAAGAGGGGATTTGGTGATTGGTAAAATTCGGACATGAGGTCATGCAGGAAATTCCCTGGGGGGGGATTTATGTTACCCAGGGGTTAAGAAATCAGAGGGGTTAATTTACTCAGAATTGTATCTGGTAATACCAGGAAACTCCCGGAGGGGGGTTAAGAGATTTGGGTGATTGGTAAAAATTCGGACATGAGGTCATGTCAGGAAATTATAAGGGGGGGTTGGGTTTAACGTTACCGGGGGTTAAGGCATCAGGGGGTTTAATGTACTCAGGAGGTTATTAGGTCTTACCAGGAAACCCCCGGGGGGGGGGGGTTTATATTACCGGGGGGTTAATGACACACTTGGGGCCTATTTTAGAGGGTATTGTGTCTGTGAACATAATAAAAATTCATCTGTCCCTATCTACTATTTACGCTTAGCTAACGCTCAGCCAGTTTATAATGTTGCAGTTGTATTCACTCTTTAACGTAGCAAAGCAAGTGCAAAACTGAATCGGGAAGAAATTACACAAATATTAGTCACATAATAATTTAAAAACTCCAAAAATTGCCAATCTACGACAAATATTTAGCTATTTATAGCGTTTTTCTGGCTTATTAAAGGACATACAACCAAATATTTAAATTACCTTTTTTGTAGATCCCATCAATTTTTAGTCATAAAAGTTTTTACATTTAAGCTACAACTAACCGTTTGGTCGCTATCGACTCAAGAAACAAAGTTATTAAAAAAGAAAATTACGAAATATTTACATTTATTAGCCGAACCATTGGAGATAGAGGAAAATGTTACTAGACCTTTTTTGTAGATCGCATTGATTTAGTAATAAAATCAAATTTTTATTCTGTGCTAAAATTAGGAGTTTGGCCGCAATAAAACCCAGAAAACAAAATCTCACGTAAAACTTAAAAAATCAAAACTTTAAAAACGCGTGATGCGGCCAAACCATTGAGGATAGCGGCAAAAAGTTACTTGACCTTTTTTGTAGATCACGCCATTTACTAAATCCCATTGAAAATTTTTTTTTGAGCTACGGCCAACCGTTTAGCCGCTATTGAGCCCGAAAGGTAAATTTTTTAGGCGAAAATTTCAAAAATATTTTAATGTAATCGCGTTTTGCGGCCAAACCAATTGAGATAGAGCAAAAAGTCACTGGACCTTTATTGTAGTTCACTTCATTCCTGATTATGAATTTTTCGTCAGATCGAAGCTAGCTCCAACGGTTCGCCCGCTATAGGGCTTCAAAGGAAAGCCTGAGGGGGCAAAACAGGGGTCCGTTCGGGAATTTTTTTGAGGGGTTCAAAAGTAAAAAAGTCCGGTTTTCAGACTTTTCCCGGAGGTTTGAAGATACGTGCGACGTCCGTGCAAAATTTCCACGTTTCCAGCACTTCTAGAACTATGTTAGAATTAGTATTACCTATGTGTCAGTGAGTGAGTGAGTTACACATGCGGCTGTATATACAGGGTGATTCATGAAGTTCTCCCCCCACTTCTACAGCACATTGTACTAGTAAAAATAATGAAAAAATGTTATATAAAACATTAGGTCCGAAAACGCTTCGTTAGCGAGTTACAGCTAGCGAAAGATTTCGCCTGAATTCCTGGGTAAAGAGTAAAATAAAAGCCATACTGAACTTTTGGAAAGGTTAATTAAGTAAGAAATATCGTGGATTCTTATGTATTTTTACCTGATAAAGCTAATAAAATAGGTTTCAGAACTGTACCTGTAATAGGTTTTGAGGGATTCAGGGTTAAATGCAAAAAATTGGGGCACGAAACAATGTTTTTTTTAAGTTTGATGTACAATAACTTTTGTTAAATTAGTAATAAATACATAAAATCAACAAACCATTAATTGTAGAGAATTTAATTCTGAGAAAATTTATATAATCAAAGTCTAAAATAAAACAAAAAATAAGTACCAAAAAATCGATTTTATTCAGTATAATACATTACTAGTTTTAAGCAAAATTAATCAGGTTGGGCCAACCGTACGCACCTTTTTATAATAGATGTTCGAAAATGAGGCCATCATTATCAATACATTTTTGCAGCACATTTGTGTATTGCTTTTGTTGCGTTTCTTAATTTTTCAGGACTTCCCTGTATCTGCACAGCCGAATCCATAATACGGGCAATTAATTCATCACGAGAATTCACTTTTGTCTTGTATACAATGTCTTTCATCCATCCCCAGATGCAATAATCCAATGGAGATAGATTTGGTGATCTTAGTGGCCAAGGGTGAGGCCCTCCACGACCAATCCAGTGTCCAGGAAAATTGAATGATTTAAGTAAGCAGAAACGGCACGTGAAAAAGTGGGGAGGTGCTCCGTCATGCTGGAAGTAAAAAATTTTGTCTGAGATGTAAAGGAACATTCTCTAACAGCTGCGGCAAACTCTTCTTGAAGGAAGGAAAATGCAAAATAGAACTCAGCATTTAGGCGTCCAGGTAATATGAAAGGTCCAATCAGCCGATTGTGCAAAAGGCCACACCAGGCATTGACGCTAAATCGGCGTTGAAAGTTCTGTTCCACTACCTCATGTAGATTTTCTTCTGCCCATGAGTGTTCATTGTGCAAGTTATTGACACCATCCCGAGTGAATTGTGCCTCATCCGTAAACAAAATACGCTTGTAGAGTTGATTATTAAACATTCAAAAAGTTGCAAAACTCCAAGCGAAGCGGACCATCCCCTAGCTGTAGATGTTGAACCTTTTGTTTATGAAACGGATAAAATTTGTTTCGATTAAGTGGCCTCCACACCGTTGACTGCGAAACTCCTATCCGCCTAGAAATACGTTCGTGTACTTACACCTGGACTGCGATGAACAGCATTAATAACAATATCATCATCAAGTTGGGACAGCTCGTTCATAATTGGTTCTAGTACTTGGTAGTGATCTGTTTCCCGAAGGAGTACGAAAAGTTCCTGAAATTGTTTTGGTATCTGGAATCCTCCTTATTAGGGTAACGTAGTTCATATTCTTCTACAGCAGCTCTAGCATTACCATTACAGTAACCCAAAATAAAAACCATATCAGCGTATTTCCTCTGATGTAAATAAGTAAGGCATATTTTCGCTGAATAAACAATCGAATTATAACTCACAGAAAAATTGCATTTAATAACACGATTCACAGAACCCGATCTCCTGCTGTAGCTTGCAAAACACCACTAATACACAGTTCTAAACGTAACAGTACAGAATTACTATTGTTGATCAGCTGTTATTCGTGCGTTACCAACTTAGAAATTAATAAAACAAAAAAACTGCATTTTCGATGATTAGTAAAACAATAATGGGAAAATGTTTGCTTCATTTATTTTCGAAACATTTCATGTAAATTTTTATTAAAAAAAAAATACAACTTATTTAAACATGACATTTTTATTTACAAACAAATTTATTTAAGAGTTAATCTTGTTATCTCAATTTATCTCATCATTAAGGAACAAACATTTTGTTTTTGTTTTATTTTAACTAAATACCGTACGGTATTTCTTTACAGCTAGTAATATACTGAATAAAATCGATTTTTTGCTACTTATTTCTGTTTTATTTTAGACTTTGATTATATCAATTTTCTCAAAATTAAATTCTCTTACAATTAATGTTTGTTGATTTTTTGTATTTATTACCAATTTAACAAAGTTATTGTACATCAAACTTAAAAAAAACATTGTTACGTGCCCCAATTTTTTGCATTTAACCCTGAATCCCTCAAAACCTATTACAGGTACAGTTCTGAAAAACCTATTTTATTAGCTTTATCAGGTAAAAATACATAAGAATCCACAATATTTCTTACTTAATTAACCTTTCCAAAAGTTCAGTATGGCTTTATTTTACTCTTTACCCAGGAATTCAGGCGAAATCTTTCGCTAGCTGTAACTCGCTAACGAAGCGTTTTCGGACCTATGTTTATATAAACATTTTTTCATTATTTTTACTAGTACAATGTGCTGTAGAAGTGGGGGGAGAACTTCATGAATCACCCTTGTATATAGGACTCGCCTTCGGCTCGCTGGGGGCTACGCCCCCAGGCCCCCAAAGTAAGTGCCTTAAATTCGGGGATATGATTGATTTGGTGATAGGTAAAATTCGGACATTATGTCATGCCAGGAAATTCCCAGGGAGGGGGTTAACGTTACCTGGGGATAAGACGTCAGGGGGTTATCTGATCATACCAGGAACTTCCCAGGGGGGGGGGGGTTAAGAGATTTGGTGTGATTGGTTAAAATTCGGACATGGAGGTCATGCCAGGAAAATTCCCTTGGGGGGGGGTTTTCCATGCTACCGGGGGTTAATACCATCAGGGGTTTAATTACATCACCTCATGTTTGGTTATCTGGTCATCTTCAAGGAAATTACGGGCGGGGGTTCATGTTCACATTCCATTGCCCGGGGTGCTCGGGGGTGCGAGAGTTAGGCTTTTCTCATTTTTGGTTTGTCTTTTTCTCAGGTTTTTAGGGTTTGTTCAGGTAAGTATCAGATTTAACCCGGGTTGTTTCATCATATGTGTTTTCTTCTGTTCCCATTTGGAGGTTTCATTTATCATTGGTTTTAGGGTTGGATGTTTGTTGTGGGGGGTGATTTCTGTGAGTTTGGGGATAGGTTGCTATGGGGGTTAATTCTTAGGAAGGGGTTTAAGTTGGTCCATTTTTGTGTTAACTTCTAAGTTGGTCATTTGGGGTTATCTTTGGAGTTTATTACGTTTGTCGGGGGGGGGTTGGAGGTTGGTTTGTTTGTTAGTCGTTTACCGGTTAACGACACACCCCAGGCTCGCTTTCGGGTGTTGGCCAAATTCGGGGATAGCGGAAATCGGAAAAGTATTAGACCTATTTTATTGAATTTTCCAGTTTTAATCAAAGTTTTGATTTTCTAAGGCCTTTTGTGGCTTAACCGTTAGAGATACGACAAAAATTGACTGGACCTTTTCTTGTCGGAAATTTAAAATTGAAGGAGGATTCTGCCCTCAGATTTGAAGTAGGACCTTTGGTTTAGCCGGTACAGAGCTTTTAAGAAAAGTCTGCATAGGCCAGCTATTGTGAATTGTTTCAGTGTAAAAATAACAAAAACTTGATCCTAAGTCAGTATTTTTAAGTTGTTTAGTGGGTTTTATTTGCTCAGGAGTTTATATAGTCATGCCAAGAAATTCGGGTGGGGGGGTGGTGTTAAATGTTACCGGGGGTTAAATCTTCAGGGGGGTTTAATTTACCCAGGAGATTATCTGTCCTACCAGGGTATTCCGGGGGGGGAGGGTTAATGTTACCGGGGGTTAAGGACACACGTGGGCCTCTTTTAGAGGGTGTTGTGTCTGTGAACATAATTAAAAATTCACTCTTGTCCCTATCTACTATCGACGCTTCGCTTATGTTCAGCCAGTGCACGATCTGGGGTTGTATTCACTCTTTAACCTAGCATTACAATTTCAATCTGGATCCGGAATGATTTTCACGGATTGTAGTAAAACTCCTAAAATTACCAACTACGACAAAGATTTTGCCATTGAGAACGATTTTCTGGGCTTACAGAATGATATAGGATCAAAAGCTACTTGACATTATATGTGAATCTTATAATTTTCTATTTAATTAAAAGTTAAATATTAAGGCTACAATTAACGATCCGGCCGTTAGAAAACCCCAGAACCAACATTTTCATGTTAAAAATCACAACACATTTGCATTTAAACGCGTTTTGCGGCCAAACAATTGTAGATAGGGCAAAACGTTACTTGGGCTTTTTTGTAGAACACTTAATCTTCTAAATAATGTATGAAATATGTTTTGAACTACGACCAGCGGTTTGGCCGGGATCAACCCTGAACCAAAGTTTTTCACGTGATAATTACAAAAACATTGCACATAATCGCGGTTTGCAGCTTATCTGATGGAGATAGGGCCATAAGTTACTAGACTTATTTTGTAGATCACGTCATTGCCTATATCCCATATCTGTTTAGTTTTGAGCTAAAGCGAAGGGTTTGGCCCGCTATCGAGCGCTGGAAGCTAAATTTTCACGACAAAATTCAAAGATTTTCCCATTTAAACGCGTTTTGTGGCCAAACCGATGGAGATAGGGCAAAAAGTTACTGGACCTTTTTTGTAGTTCACTTCCACTCCACACTAACGTTTTTTCGTCAGATCCGAGCTAACGACCTACGGTTTAAGGCGCTACAGAGCCTCAAACAAAAGTCTACAAGCGAAAATTGCCAAAATTCGACAAAAATTTTCGATTTTGGAAGCATTTTTTACGGGTTGATTGGCTAGAGATGTGGGAAAATCTAATGTGTGTCTATTTTGTAGATCAGACAATTCGCTAAATCCCATCAAATATTAGATTTGAGCTACGACCAACGGTTTATTCGCTAGACGGCTCTAAAGCAAAAAACTACACCAGTTTTTTAACCAGTTGCAACCGGTTTTTAATTTTTTTGACGGGGTTTAAAAAGTAAAAAATATCCGGTTTTCAGACTTTTCCTGTGGGTCATATTGCAAAAAGGTACCTGCATGCCAAATTTCAAGTTTCCAGCACTTCTAGAAGTATGTTAGAATTTGTATATATATGTCAGTCAGTGAGTGAGTCAGTATCACATGCGGCTGTATATATATTAGATAACCGTTAGAGATACGAGAAAAAGTGACTGGACCTTTCTTGTCGAAAATTTAATTTTTCTCTTTCGATTATGCCATCAGATTTAAGCTACGACCTATTAATTTAGGCAGTACAGAGCTTAGGACAAAAGACTGCACTGGGCAGTTTAAAAATATTACGTTAAAACAAAAAAAAATCAATACCTTAAAAACGCGTTATGCGGCCAAACCGTTGAGGATAGGGCAAAATGTTACTGAACATTTTTTGTAGATCACGCAATTTCATAAATCCTTTTAAAACTTGTTGTTGAGCTACGACCAACCGTTTAGCCGCTATCAAGCCTGGAATGTAACATTTTAGGCGAAAATGTCCAAATATTTTCACTTAATCGCGTTTTGCGGTCAAACTATTGAAAATAGAGTAAAATGTTACTTTACCTTTTTTGTAGATCACATTACTTCCTAAATTCTAATCTTTGTTTTATTTTCACCTCCGACACAATGGTTTTGCCGCTATCGACCCGATAAACAAAAATTGTCACGTAAAAGTTACCAAAAAATTGTACGTAATCACGTTTTTTCGGCCAAACCAATGGAGATACGGCAAAAAGTCACTGGACCTTTTCTGTAGATCACATAATTTGCTAATTTGATGGGGTCAATCAGATTTGAGCTACGACCAACTGTTCGGCCGCTATTCGGGCTCGAAACATTATTTTTATCGAAAAAATGTCTGGAATGTCATATATTCGAGCGTTTTGTCGCTTAACCATGGAAGATAGAGCAAAAAGTCACTGGACCTTTTTTGTAGTTCACTTCATTCCTGACTAACGATTTTCCGTCAGATCCGAGCTAGCTCCAACGGTTCGCCCGCTATCGGACTTACAAAAAAGGCCTGCAGGGGTGAAAAATGCGCGAATTTTCTAGAATTTTTTTGAGGGAGTTTAAAATTAAAAAATCCCGGTTTTCAGAATTTTCCTGTTGGTTATACGGCAAAAGGTACCTACGTGCCAAATTTCAAGTTTCTAGCACTTCTAGAAGTAGGTTAGAATTTGTATACATTATCAGTGAGTGAGTTACACATGCGGCTGTATAGTATATTAGACTCGCCTTCGGCTCGCTGGGGGCTTACGCCCCCAGGCCCCAAAGTAAACGCTTGCAAATTCGGGGATAAGCGGAATTCGGTGACTGGTTAAGTCCGGACATTAAGTATAATGACAAGGGATTTAAAAATTGACCTTTTTCATAGATTTTTTTCCGGATTCGTAAAAACTTTTGACTTTGAGGGCATTTTGCGGTTAAACCGTTAGAGATACGACCAAAAAGTGACTGGACCTTTCTTGTTGGAAATTTAATTTTGTCTTTCGATTGTGCCCTCAGATCTGATCTACGACCTATGGTTTAGCCAGAAATGAGCTCGGGAGAAAAGTCTGCACGTGTCAGCTATCTTGAATTGTTTAGTATAAAACATAATAAAAACCGACCTCAAGGCAGTATTTTAAGTCGAACAGGGGGTTTAATATCACCAGGAGACTTATCTAGTCAAGGCGAGAAATTCCCTGGGTGGGTGATTAATGTTAAGGAGGTTAAGACAAGAGGGGGTTTAATTTCGTCAGGATATTGTCTGGTCATATGAACAAATTCCCAGGGGGGGGTTAACGTTACCGGGGGATAAGTCTCCAGGGGGTTATCTGGTCATACCAGGATCTTCCCAGGGGGGGGGGGGTTAAGAGATTTGGTGACTGGTAAAATTCGGACATGAGGTCATGGCAGGAAATTCCCTGGGGGGGTTTAATGTTACCAGGGGGGTTAACACATCAGGGGGTTGAATGTACAGGAGGTTATCAGGTCATACCAGGAAATCCCCGGGGGGGGGGTTAATATTACCGGGGATTAATGACACACTTGGGCCTTTTTTAGAGGGTATTGTGTCTGTGAACATAATAAATATTCCTCTGTCCCTATCTACTATTGACGCTTAGCTAAACGCTCAGGCCAACTCCCGAAGTCACTGAACCTTTTCTGTAGATCACGTGATTTCCTAAATCCCGTTTTAAAAATTTGTTTTGAGTTACGACCAACCGTTTAGCCGCTATCAAGCCCGGGAATGTAAATTTTTAGGCGAAAATGTCCAATATTTTCACTTAATCGCGTTTTCCGGTCAAAACTAAGGGAAAATATAGTAAAAAGTCACTGGACCTTTTTTGTAGGGAAATATAGTAAAAAGTCACTGGACCTTTTTTGTAGGTCATCTTTTTTCCTAAATAAAACGTTAGTCTTATTTTGACCTCCGACCAATGGTTTCGCCGCTATCGACCCCAAAAACAAAAGTTTCGCGTAAAAGTTACAACAAAATTGTACATAATCACGTTTTTCGGCCAAACCAATCGAGATTAGGGCAAAAAAATTTACTGGACCTTTTCTGTAGATCGCGCAAATTTGCTAATTTGATGGGTCAAATCAGATTTGAGCTACGACTAACGGTTCGGCCGCTATCGGGCTTGAAACATTATTTTTATCGAAAAAATCTCTGGAATTTCAAATGTTCGAGCGTTTTGTCCGCTTAACCATGGAAAGATAGAGCAAAAAAGTCATTAGACCTTTTTTGTAGTTCACTTCATTCCTGACCATGAATTTTCCGTCAGATCCGAGCTAGCTCCAAACGGTTCGCCCGCTATCGGGGCTTACAAAAAATGCCTGCAGGGAGTGAAGAATGCGCGATTTTTTGGGAATTTTTTTGAGGGGTTTGAAAATGAAAAATTCTCACTTTTCGGGATTTTCCTGGTGGTTAGACGTGGAAAGCTATCTGTGTACCAAATTTCAAGTCTCTAAACTCATCTGGAAGTAGGTTAGAATTAGTATACGTGAGTGAGTGAGTCAGTCAGTCAGTTACACATGCGGTTGTATATATATACTCGCCTTCGGCTCGCTGGGGGCTACGCCCCCAGGCCCCCATAGTAAACGCTTGCAAATTCGGGGGATAAGCGGAATTCGGTGATGGTTAAGTCCGGACATTAAGTAAATGACAAGGGATTTAAAAATTGACCTTTTTCATAGATTTTTTTTCCGGATTCGTAAAAAACTTTTGACTTTGAGGGCATTTTGCGGTTAAAACCGTTAGAGATACGACAAAAAGTGACTGGACCTTTCTTGTTGGAAATTTAATTTTGTCTTTCGATTGTGCCCTCAGATCTGATCTACGACCTTATGGTTTAGCCAGAAAATGAGCTCGGGAGAAAAGTCTGCACGGGTCAGCTATCTTGAATTGTTTAGTATAAACATAAATTAAAAAACCGATCTCAAGGCAGTATTTTAAGTCGAACAGGGGGTTTAATATCACCAGGAGACTATCTAGTCAAGGCGAGGAAATTCCCTGGGTGGGTGATTAATGTTAAGGAGGTTAAGACAAGAGGGGGTTTAATTTCGTCAGGATATTGTCTGGTCATATGAACATATTCCCAGGGGGGGTAAACGTTACCGGGGGATAAGTCTCCAGGGGGTTATCTGGTCATACCAGGATCTTCCCAGGTCATACCAGGTTATCAGGTCATACCAGGAAATCCCCGGGGGGGGCTACGCCCCAGGCCCCCATGATGTACGCTTGCAAATTCGGGGATAATGTGATTTGGTGATTGGCAAAATTCGGACATGAGGTCATGCTAGGAAATTCCCAAGGGGGCGGGGTGTTTTAACGTTACCGTGGGTTAAGACATCGGGGGGTTATCTGGTCATACCAGGAACTTCCCAAGGGGGGTTAAGTCTCCAGGGGGTTATCTGGTCATACCAGGATCTTCCCAGGGGGGGGGGGGTTTAAGAGATTTGGTGACTGGTAAAATTCGGACATGAAGTCATGGCAGGAAATTCCCTGGGGGCGGGGTGTTTAACGTTACCGTGGGTTAAGACATCGGGGGGTTATCTGGTCATACCAGGAACTTCCCAAGGGGGGATAAGTCTCCAGGGGGTTATTGGTCATACCAGGATCTTCCCAGGGGGGGGGGGTTAAGAGATTTGGTGACTGGTAAAATTCGGACATGAGGTCATGGCAGGAAATTCCCTGGGGGGGTTTAATGTTACCAGGGGGGTTAACACATCAGGGGGTTGAATGTACAGGAGGTTATCAGGTCCATACCAGGAAATCCCCGGGGGGGGCTACGCCCCCAGGCCCCCATGATGTACGCTTGCAAATTCGGGGATAATGTGATTTGGTGATTGGTAAAATTCGGACATGAGGTCATGCTAGGAAATTTCCCAAGGGGGCGGGGTGTTTAACGTTACCGTGGGTTAAGACATCGGGGGGGTTATCTGGTCATACCAGGAACTTCCCAAGGGGGGTTAAGAGATTTGGTGATTGGTAAAATTCAGACATGAGGTCAAGCCAGTATATTCCCTGGGAGGGTTAATGTTACCGGGGGGGATAACCACATCAGGGGGTTTAATTTACTCAGGAGATTATCTGGTCATACCAGGAAATCCCGGGGGGGGATTAATGTTACCGGGGGTTAATGACACACCCCAGGCCACCTTACGGGTGTTGGCCAGATTCGGGGATAAGCGGAATTCGGAATTAAATTGGACCCATTTTATTGAATATTTCAGTTTTAATCAAAGTTTTGACCTTTTAATGATATTTTACGGGTTTAACCGTTAGAGATACGAGAAAAAGTAACTGGACCTTTCCTGTCGGAAATTTTAATTTTGTCTTTCGATTCCGTCGTCAGATTTGATCTACGACCTATGGTTTAGCCAGGAATGAGCTCGGGGAGAAAAGTCTGCACGGGTCAGCTATCTTGAATTGTTTAGTATAAACATAATAAAAACCGACCTTAAGGCAGTATTTTAAGTGGAACAGGGGGTTTAATGTCACCAGGAGACTATCTAGTCAAGGCGAGAAATTCCCGGGGGGGGGGGGTGATTAATGTTAAGGGAGTTAGACATCAGGGGGTTTAAATTCGTCAGGATATTGTCTGGTCATTTGAACAAATTCCCAGGGGGGGGTTAACGTTACCGGGGGATAAGACTCCAGGGGGGTTATCTGGTCATACCAGGAACTTCCCAGGGGGGTTAAGAGATTTGGTGACTGGTCAAATTCGGACATGAGGTCATGCCAGGAAATTCCCTGGGGGGGTTTAATGTTACCAGGGGGGTTAACACATCAGGGGGTTGAATGTACTCAGGAGGTGATCAGGTCATACCAGGAAATCCCCGGGGGGGGGGGGTTAATATTACCGGGGGTTAATGACACACTTGGGCCTATTTTAGAGGGTGTTGTGTCTGTGAACATAATAAAATCTTTCTCTGTCCCTATCTACTATTGACGCTTAACTAACGCTCAGCCAGTTTCTAATGTGGAGTTGTATTCAACTCGTTAACGTAGCAAAGCAAGTGCAAAACTGAATCTGGAATGAATTACACAAATATTTAGTCACATAATAATTTAAAAAACTCCAAAAATTGCCAATCTACGACAAATATTTTAGCTATTTATAGCGTTTTTCTGGCTTATTAAAGGACATACAAACAAATAGTTACATTACCTTTTTTGTACTTCCCATCAATTTATAGCCATAAAAGTTTTTAGATTTAAGGGTAGAACTAACCGTTTGGCCGCTATCGACTCTAGAAACAAAGTTATTAAAAATAAATTACGAAATATTTACATTTATTAGCCGAACCAATGGAAGATAGAGCAAAATGTCACTGGACCTTTTTTGTAGATCGCATTAATTAGTAATAAAATTAAATTTTTTATTCTGTGATACAATAAGTAGTTTGGCCGGAAATAAAACCCAGAAAACAAAATCTCACGTAAAACTTAGAAAATCAATACTTTAAAACGCGTTATGCGGCCAAACCATTGAGGGTAGGGCAAAAAGTTACATGACCTTTTTTGTAGATCACGCCATTTACTAAGTCCTATTGAAAATTTGTTTTGAGCTACGACCAACCGTTTAGCCGCTATCGAGCCCGAAAGGTAAATGTTTAGGCGAAAATTTCAAAATATTTTAATGTAATCGCGTTTTGCGGCCGAACCGATGGAGTTAGAGCAAAAAGTCACTGGACCTTTTTTGTAGTTCACTTCATTCCTGATTATGAATTTTTCGTCAGATCGAAGCTAGCTTCCAACGGTTTCGCCCGCTATCGGGCTTCAAAGAAAAGTCTGCAAGGGCAAAAAGGGGTCAGTTCGCGAATTTTTTTGAGGGGTTCAAAATTAGAAAATTCCTGTTTTCAGACTTATTCCCCGTGGTTTGAACATTCCAGCTACGTGTGTGCGAAATTTGGTGTTTCCAGCTACTTCTAGAAGTGGGTTAGAATTTGTTATACCCTATCAGTGAGTCATGAGTGAGTGAGTTACACATGCGGCTGTATATATATGGGACTCGCCTTCGGCTCGCTGGGGGCTACGCCCCCAGGCCCCCAAAGTAAACGCTTGCAAATTCGGGGATAAGCGGAATTCGGTGACTGGTTTAAGTCCGGACATTAAGTAAATGACAAGGGATTTAAAAATTGACCTTTTTCATAGATTTTTTTCCGGATTCGTAAAAACTTTTGACTTTGAGGGCATTTTGCGGTTAAACCGTTAGAGATACGACAAAAAGTGACTGGACCTTTCTTGTTGGAAATTTAATTTTGTAATTTTGTCTTTCGATTGTGCCCTCAGATCTGATCTACGACCTATGGTTTAGCCAGAAATGAGCTCGGGAGAAAAGTCTGCACGAGTCAGCTATCTTGAATTGTTTAGTATAAACATAATAAAAACCGACCTCAAGGCAGTATTTTAAGTCGAACAGGGGGTTTAATATCACCAGGAGACTATCTAGTCAAGGCGAGAAATTCCCTGGGTGGGTGATTAATGTTAAGGAGGTTAAGACAAGAGGGGGTTTTAATTTCGTCAGGATATTGTCTGGTCATATGAACAAATTCCCAGGGGGGGGTTAACGTTACCGGGGGATAAGTCTCCAGGGGGTTATCTGGTCATACCAGGATCTTCCCAGGGGGGGGGGGGGGGGGTTAAGAGATTTGGTGACTGGTAAAATTCGGACATGAGGTCATGGCAGGAAATTCCCTGGGGGGGTTTTAATGTTACCAGGGGGGTTAAACACATCAGGGGGTTGAATGTACAGGAGGTTATCAGGTCATACCAGGAAATCCCCGGGGGGGGGGGGGGTTAATATTACCGGGGGTTAATGACACACTTGGGCCTTTTTTAGAGGGTATTGTGTCTGTGAACATAATAAATATTCCTCTGTCCCTATCTACTATTGACGCTTAGCTAACGCTCAGCCAACTCCCGAAGTCACTGAACCTTTTCTGTAGATCACGTGATTTCCTAAATCCCGTTTAAAATTTGTTTTGAGTTTACGACCAACCGTTTAGCCGCTATCAAGCCCGGAATGTAAATTTTTTAGGCGAAAATGTCCAATATTTTCACTTAATCGCGTTTTGCGGTCAAACTAAGGGAAATATAGTAAAAAGTCACTTGACCTTTTTTGTAGGTCATCTTATTTCCTAAATAAAACGTTAGTCTTATTTTGACCTCCGACCAATGGTTTCGCCGCTATCGACCCCAAAAAACAAAAGTTTCGCGTAAAAAGTTACAACAAAATTGTACATAATCACGTTTTTCGGCCAAACCAATCGACATAGGGCAAAAGATTACTGGACCTTTTCTGTAGATCGCGCAATTTGCTAATTTGATGGGTCAATCAGATTTGAGCTACGACCAACGGTTCGGCCGCTATCGGGCTTGAAACATTATTTTTTATCGAAAAAAATCTCTGGAATTTCAAATGTTCGAGCGTTTTGTCGCTTAACCATGGAAGATAGAGCAAAAAGTCATTAGACCTTTTTTGTAGTTCACTTCATTCCTGACTGTGAATTTTCCGTCAGATCCGAGCTAGCTCCAACGGTTCGCCCGCTATCGGGCTTACAAAAAATGCCTGCAGGGGTGAAGAATGCGCGATTTTTTGGGAATTTTTTTGAGGGGTTGAAAATGAAAAATTCTCACTTTTCGGGATTTTTCCTGGTGGTTACACGTGGAAAGCTATCTGTGTACCAAATTTCAAGTCTCTAACTCATCTGGAAGTAGGTTAGAATTAGTATACGTGAGTGAGTGAGTCAGTCAGTCAGTTACACATGCGGTTGTATATATATTAGACTCGCCTTCGGCTCGCTGGGGGCTACGCCCCCAGGCCCCCATAGTAAACGCTTGCAAATTCGGGGATAAGCGGAATTCGGTGACTGGTTAAGTCCGGACATTAAGTAAATGACAAGGGATTTAAAAAATTGACCTTTTTCATAGATTTTTTTTCCGGATTCGTAAAAACTTTTGACTTTGAGGGCATTTTGCGGTTAAACCGTTAGAGATACGACAAAAAAGTGACTGGACCTTTCTTGTTGGAAATTTAAGACAAGAGGGGGGTTTAATTTCGTCAGGATATTGTCTGGTCATATGAACATATTCCCAGGGGGGGTAAACGTTACCGGGGGATAAGTCTCCAGGGGGTTATCTGGTCATACCAGGATCTTCCCAGGTCATACCAGGTTTATCAGGTCATACCAGGAAATCCCCGGGGGGGGCTACGCCCCCAGGCCCCCATGATGTACGCTTGCAAATTCGGGGATAATGTGATTTGGTGATTGGCAAAATTCGGACATGAGGTCATGCTAGGAAATTCCCAAGGGGGCGGGGTGTTTAACGTTACCGTGGGTTAAGACATCGGGGGGTTATCTGGTCATACCAGGAACTTCCCAAGGGGGGTTAAGTCTCCAGGGGGTTATCTGGTTCATACCAGGATCTTCCCAGGGGGGGGGGGGGGGTTAAGAGATTTGGTGACTGGTAAAATTCGGACATGAAAGTCCATGGCAGGAAATTCCCTGGGGGCGGGGTGTTTAAACGTTACCGTGGGTTAAAGACATCGGGGGGTTATATCTGGTCATACCAGGAACTTCCCAAGGGGGGATAAGTCTCCAGGGGGTTATCTGGGTCATACCAGGATCTTCCCAGGGGGGGGGGGGTTAAGAGATTTGGTGACTGGTAAAATTCGGACATGAGGTCATGGCAGGAAATTCCCTGGGGGGGTTTAATGTTACCAGGGGGGTTAACACATCAGGGGGTTGGAATGTACAGGAGGTTATCAGGTCATTACCAGGAAATCCCCGGGGGGGGCTACGCCCCCAGGCCCCCATGATGTACGCTTGCAAATTTCGTGGATAATGTGATTTGGTGATTGGTAAAATTCGGACATGAGGTCATGCTAGGAAATTCCCAAGGGGGCGGGGTGTTTAACGTTACCGTGGGTTAAGACATCGGGGGGTTATCTGGTCATACCAGGAACTTCCCAAGGGGGGTTAAGAGATTTGGTGATTGGTAAAATTCAGACATGAGGTCAAGCCAGTATATTCCCTGGGAGGGTTAATGTTACCGGGGGGGGATAACACATCAGGGGGTTTAATTTACTCAGGAGATTATCTGGTCATACCAGGAAATCCCGGGGGGGGATTAATGTTACCGGGGGTTAATGACACACCCCAGGCCACCTTACGGGTGTTGGCCAGATTCGGGGATAAGCGGAATTCGGAATTAAATTGGACCCATTTTATTGAATATTTCAGTTTTAATCAAAGTTTTGACTTTAATGATATTTTACGGGTTAACCGTTAGAGATACGAGAAAAAAGTAACTGGACCTTTTCCTGTCGGAAATTTAATTTTTGTCTTTCGATTCCGTCGTCAGATTTGATCTACGACCTATGGTTTAGCCAGGAATGAGCTCGGGAGAAAAGTCTGCACGGGTCAGCTATCTTGAATTGTTTAGTATAAACATAATAAAAACCGACCTTAAGGCAGTATTTTAAGTGGAACAGGGGGTTTAATGTCACCAGGAGACTATCTAGTCAAGGCGAGAAATTCCGGGGGGGGGGGGTGATTAATGTTAAGGGAGTTAGACATCAGGGGGTTTAAATTCGTCAGGATATTGTCTGGTCATTTGAACAAATTCCCAGGGGGGGTTAACGTTACCGGGGGATAAGACTCCAGGGGGGGTTATCTGGTCATTACCAGGAACTTCCCAGGGGGGGTTAAGAGATTTGGTGACTGGTCAAATTCGGACATGAGGTCATGCCAGGAAATTCCCTGGGGGGGTTTAATGTTACCAGGGGGGTTAACACATCAGGGGGTTGAAATGTACTCAGGAGGTGATCAGGTCATACCAGGAAATCCCCGGGGGGGGGGGGTTAATATTACCGGGGGTTAATGACACACTTGGGCCTATTTTAGAGGGTGTTGTGTCTGTGAACATAATAAAATCTTTCTCTGTCCCT
This sequence comes from Homalodisca vitripennis, assembly GCF_021130785.1. NCBI lineage: Eukaryota > Metazoa > Arthropoda > Insecta > Hemiptera > Cicadellidae > Homalodisca > Homalodisca vitripennis. Next base: position 4,178 of record NW_025776898.1, on the reverse strand, counting down.
ATCTACTATTGACGCTTAACTAACGCTCAGCCAGTTTCTAATGTGGAGTTTGTATTCACTCGTTAACGTAGCAAAGGCAAGTGCAAACTGAATCTGGAATGAATTACACAAATATTAGTCACATAATAATTTAAAAACTCCAAAAATTGCCAATCTACGACAAATATTTAGCTATTTATAGCGTTTTTCTGGCTTATTAAAGGACATACAACAAATAGTTACATTACCTTTTTTTGTACTTCCCATCAATTTTATAGCCATAAAAGTTTTTTAGATTTAAGGTAGAACTAACCGTTTGGCCGCTATCGACTCTAGAAACAAAGTTATTAAAAATAAATTACGAAATATTTACATTTATTAGCCGAACCAATGGAGATAGAGCAAAATGTCACTGGACCTTTTTTGTAGATCGCATTAATTAGTAATAAAAATTTAAATTTTTATTCTGTGATACAATAAGTAGTTTGGCCGGAATAAAACCCAGAAAACAAAAATCTCACGTAAAACTTAGAAAATCAATACTTTAAAACGCGTTATGCGGCCAAACCATTGAGGGTAGGGCAAAAAGTTACATGACCTTTTTTGTAGATCACGCCATTTACTAAGTCCTATTGAAAATTTGTTTTGAGCTACGACCAACCGTTTAGCCGCTATCGAGCCCGAAAGGTAAATGTTTAGGCGAAAAATTTCAAAATATTTTAATGTAATCGCGTTTTGCGGCCGAACCGATGGAGTTAGAGCAAAAAGTCACTGGACCTTTTTTGTAGTTCACTTCATTCCTGATTATGAATTTTTTCGTCAGATCGAAGCTAGCTCCAACGGTTTCGCCCGCTATCGGGCTTCAAAGAAAAGTCTGCAAGGGCAAAAAGGGGTCAGTTCGCGAATTTTTTTGAGGGGTTCAAAATTAGAAAATTCCTGTTTTCAGACTTTTCCCGTGGTTTTGAACATTCCAGCTACGTGTGTGCGAAATTTGGTGTTTCCAGCACTTCTAGAAGTGGGTTAGAATTTGTATACCCTATCAGTGAGTCAGTGAGTGAGTTACACATGCGGCTGTATATATATGGGACTCGCCTTCGGCTCGCTGGGGGCTACGCCCCAGGCCCCCAAAGTAAACGCTTGCAAATTCGGGGATAAGCGGAATTCGGTGACTGGTTAAGTCCGGACATTAAGTAAATGACAAGGGATTTAAAAATTGACCTTTTTCATAGATTTTTTTTCCGGATTCGTAAAAAACTTTTGACTTTGAGGGCATTTTGCGGTTTAAACGTTAGAGATACGACAAAAAAGTGACTGGACCTTTCTTGTTGGAAATTTAATTTTGTAAATTTTGTCTTTCGATTGTGCCCTCAGATCTGATCTGACGACCTATGGTTTAGCCAGAAATGAGCTCGGGAGAAAAGTCTGCCACGAGTCAGCTATCTTGAATTGTTTAGTATAAACATAATAAAAACCGACCTCAAGGCAGTATTTTAAGTCGAACAGGGGGTTTTAATATCACCAGGAGACTATCTAGTCAAGGCGAGAAATTCCCTGGGTGGGTGATTAATGTTAAGGAGGTTAAGACAAGAGGGGGTTTAATTTCGTCAGGATATTGTCTGGTCATATGAACAAATTCCCAGGGGGGGTTAACGTTACCGGGGGGATAAGTCTCCAGGGGGTTATCTGGTCATACCAGGATCTTCCCAGGGGGGGGGGGTTAAGAGATTTGGTGACTGGTAAAATTCGGACATGAGGTCATGGCAGGAAATTCCCTGGGGGGGTTTAATGTTACCAGGGGGGTTAACACATCAGGGGGTTGAATGTACAGGAGGTTATCAGGTCATACAGGAAATCCCCGGGGGGGGGGGGTTAATATTAACGGGGGTTAATGACACACTTGGGCCTTTTTTAGAGGGTATTGTGTCTGTGAACATAATAAATATTCCTCTGTCCCTATCTACTATTGACGCTTAGCTAACGCTCAGCCAACTCCCGAAGTCACTGAACTTTTCTGTAGATCACGTGATTTCCTAAATCCCGTTTAAATTTGTTTTGAGTTACGACCAACCGTTTTAGCCGCTATCAAGCCCGGAATGTAAATTTTTAGGCGAAAATGTCCAATATTTTTCACTTAATCGCGTTTTGCGGTCAAACTAAGGGAAATATAGTAAAAAAGTCACTTGACCTTTTTTGTAGGTCATCTTATTTCCTAAATAAAACGTTAGTCTTATTTTGACCTCCGACCAATGGTTTTTCGCCGCTATCGACCCCAAAAACAAAAGTTTCGCGTAAAAGTTACAACAAAATTGTACATAAATCACGTTTTTCGGCCAAACCAATCGACATAGGGCAAAAGATTACTGGACCTTTTCTGTAGATCGCGCAATTTGCTAATTTGATGGGTCAATCAGATTTGAGCTACGACCAACGGTTCGGCCGCTATCGGGCCTTGAAACATTATTTTTATCGAAAAAAATAATCTCTGGGAATTTCAAATGTTCGAGCGTTTTTGTCGCTTAACATGGAAGATAGAGCAAAAAAGTCATTAGACCTTTTTTTGTAGTTCACTTCATTCCTGACTGTGAATTTTCCGTCAGATCCGAGCTAGCTCCAACGGTTCGCCCGCTATCGGGCTTACAAAAAATGCCTGCAGGGGTGAAGAATGCGCGATTTTTTGGGAATTTTTTTGAGGGGTTGAAAATGGAAAAAATTCTCACTTTTCGGGATTTTCCTGGTGGTTACACGTGGAAAGCTATCTGTGTACCAAATTTCAAGTCTCTAACTCATCTGGAAGTAGGTTAGAATTAGTATACGTGAGTGAGTGAGTCAGTCAGTCAGTTACACATGCGAGTTGTATATATATTAGACTCGCCTTCGGCTCGCTGGGGGCTACGCCCCCAGGCCCCATAGTAAACGCTTGCAAATTCGGGGATAAGCGGAATTCGGTGACTGGTTAAGTCCGGACATTAAGTAAATGACAAGGGATTTAAAAAATTGACCTTTTTCATAGATTTTTTTCCGGATTCGTAAAACTTTTGACTTTGAGGGCATTTTGCGGTTAAACCGTTAGAGATACGACAAAAAGTGACTGGACCTTTTTGTTGGAAATTTAAGACAAGAGGGGGTTTAATTTCGTCAGGATATTGTCTGGTCATATGAACATATTCCCAGGGGGGGTAAACGTTACCGGGGGATAAGTCTCCAGGGGGTTATTGGTCATACCAGGATCTTCCCAGGTCATACCAGGTTATCAGGTCATACCAGGAAATCCCCGGGGGGGGCTACGCCCCCAGGCCCCCATGATGTACGCTTGCAAATTCGGGGATAATGTGATTTGGTGATTGGCAAAATTCGGACATGAGGTCATGCTAGGAAATTCCCAAGGGGGCGGGGTGTTTAAACGTTACCGTGGGTTAAGACATCGGGGGGGTTATCTGGTCATACCAGGAACTTCCAAGGGGGGTTAAGTCTCCAGGGGGTTATCTGGTCATACCAGGATCTTCCCAGGGGGGGGGGGGGGTTAAGAGATTTGGTGACTGGTAAAATTCGGACATGAAGTCATGGCAGGAAAATTCCCTGGGGGCGGGGTGTTTAACGTTACCGTGGGTTAAGACATCGGGGGGTTATCTGGTCATACCAGGAACTTCCCAAGGGGGATAAGTCTCCAGGGGGTTATCTGGTCATACAGGATCTTCCCAGGGGGGGGGGGGTTAAGAGATTTGGTGACTGGTAAAATTCGGACATGAGGTCATGGGTTCATTCATGGCAAGGAAATTCCCTGGGGGGGTTTAATGTTACCAGGGGGGTTAACACATCAGGGGGTTTGAATGTACAGGAGGTTATCAGGTCATACCAGGAAATCCCCGGGGGGGGCTACGCCCCCAGGCCCCCATGATGTACGCTTGCAAATTCGTGGATAATGTGATTTGGTGATTGGTAAAATTCGGACATGAGGTCATGCTAGGAAATTCCCAAGGGGGCGGGGTGTTTTAACGTTACCGGTGGGTTAAGACATCGGGGGGTTATCTGGTCATACCAGGAACTTCCCAAGGGGGGTTTAAGAGATTTGGTGATTGGTAAAATTCAGACATGAGGTCAAGCCAGTATTATTCCCTGGGAGGGTTAATGTTACGGGGGGGATAACACATCAGGGGGTTTTAATTTACTCAGGAGATTATCTGGTCATACCAGGAAATCCC